>NW_007727066.1:116520-343973 GCF_000696425.1 Galeopterus variegatus | reverse complement strand
GTGAAGTTAAGGCTGCATACCCCACCTGCAGGTGTCTAACTTCAAAATTTTCTAAAACAATCATCTGCAGACCTTGATTTTCAACATCTTCCTTGGAGGATGCTTCCTCCGTGAGTCAGTCACTTGGAACTCTGCACTTTGTTGTGCCAGGCTGTGGCCAATGGATCCTCTTGGGCAGTCATCAAATTCAGGAACCACAAATCCACTTGTGGCCCCAAATTTGTCTACACTAAATAGGCAATATGTTCACACATTATATGTGAATGTTTTAAAATGTGGGTAGAAGCCTTTTGAGTCATAAAATACAAATTCATTTAACAAAAATATCCTGAGTTTCAGAGTAGCTATTTGTTGTATATTTTCTCACTTAGCAGATATTTAAAAGCGGAACCCCTATCGTGTGAAAGTCTTAATAGTTTTTACATTAAAAGGGAGTTCTCATATGACAAAAAGTTTGGAAAACACTCTGCTAGGTACTGAAGACTATGGAAATGATCAGATGAGTACAAGAGATCTTCAAAAATTTCATGGAAAGATTTATATTATCTTTTAATTCTATTTTTTCCACAAGCCTTTTTTGAAGTACCCTCATATATCAGAACCTCAGTTCTTAGGAAACTCATAGCATAGTAAGAATAAAGGAATGTACTAGAAAAAAATCCTTTGGTTGCAAGTGACAGAAATACAATTAAAACTGACTTTTGAGAAAACAAGGAATCCTCTGGGTTATTTGGCCAAAATGTTTGGAATTAAGCACTTACTTAGCTGATCGAGGCACACCCGGATCCAGAGTCTAACCTGTATCTTCAAGATTGTCTTTCCCCATTTCCTGGTTTTGCTTTTCTCTGTGTTCTTTCTCATGTTCCCCCTTACTCCCCAACACAAATACACTTTCCAGTATTACATCACTGAAGCTCCAAACACCTACTAATTCTGGTGGGAAGAGACTTTATCCTTTCCCATTGTTCCTCTGAATTAACTCTCATTGGATCAATCTCTCACGTGAATCTATTGCTGTGGCAAGAGGGATGAAAGATACTGATGGGTCAGATTTGGGACTTGTGCCTCTGTGTATCTGGGAGGAGGTCAGCACCAATCTAAGCACGTGGATTGATGATGGAGTCTGTGCGGTCCTCAAGGAGAAATAGGGATGCTATTATAGGAGAAGGAATAAACGCTGGAAAGGTAAAAGCAACAGATGCTCACTAGAAACGAATCAAAATGAACACCCCCAAGGAAGAAAACAACGAATGACATAAGACAGGCTCATTTGTTCATTTAGTGTTTAGTTCAGTAAATATGTCACTAAAATTTTAATTTTAGTAGAGGCTGTTGATTGCTAATGTCTACTCCCACCTCCCATTTCTTCTTCCTATTGGAGCCATTGCCTTTGTTAACTATCCCGGTTTACGTGGCCGTGTGTTTGAGACAAGGCTACTCCATCTCCAAACCTAGGGATGGGTCTTGATAGTCTAAGCCAATCATCTTAGTCTCAGTCCCTGTGCTATTGATTTGTTTAAGCTGTTAACATAGGCAACATTTGGGGGAATAAAATTGAATTAAAATCTCTAGGAAACTTCCAGAAAGGTTTTGCTTGCTCATAAAAAGAAATTAGGAAAGCTCAAAGGGTGCTAACTCATAGACCTAGCCTACATGAGAGAAATGTTGAAATAGTATGAATTCTTGGATCATGTTGTTAAGGAAGTCAATGACTCCAGACATGACCTCACCTCTAGATTTCTGGTTGTATGAGAAAATCACTCTCTTTATTTTGAATTACATCGAGGGTTTATGTTACTTGCAGCAAATGCACCTCCTGTATGCAGTGGGTTCTGGCCCAGGCATTGAGAATAACTAAGTAGGGTATATATTCTATACTCTCTGCTCATATGATGCTCACCATCTACTGGGGTAGAAGTTGCTATTTTTTTCCCCCAGTTTGTTCAACTTCTGCCTCTCCATGAAGTTAACCAAAGTGCCTGAGAGGAATGGATCATGAAAAGTCACAAGGGCAAACTCAACATATTGCTCTCAACGTGGTCCCTGATCAAATGCTAAGGCCTTGCAAAGAGGATCAGGAGCTGTTGGAACAAATACCTCTTCTTTCCCAGTAACAAAATTGAAAGTGCGTGGCCTCCACTGAGTCAGGAATGCCATCTTCACAGACAAAGGAAAATGTGTGCTTCTCTATTCCCTCTTTAAAAACCCCAATTACAGGCACAATAAGGATCTGTGGAACCCCACCAGCACTAACAAAAATAAAGCACTTAGCTCATGCAATCTTGTCTCTTTATTTTCAATATCACTTACAATGTAAGCTTTTTACAAAATCAAATCCTTTCTCACCAATGATATGATTTTCCCTGAAAAGGCTTTGAAGTATCCTGCCGTTATCACTTCTGTACACAAACATTAGCAGAAGCCCTGCTAGGTGGGAGGACAAAAATAATTGTTCAGCCTTCATTTTAATTTAACCTTTTGCAAATTCCTACTTTGAAAAAGTTCCCCTTGACTTACCGGCCTCATATTGAGATAATTTATGAGGCAGTCCATTCTTGTTAAGACAGCAAGCCTCCATGAATCTTATCCCCCATGAAAGACTGTCCTGGACCCTTCACCCCTTTTAATTTAGGCATCTTGCTCTCTTTCTTTACCATTTGCATGGGTCCCTTTGTCACCTTAACATTCTTGTCTAATGGTTTCTGTACAATTAAGGCATTATGGAGGTGAACGTTAATATGTCTCTGAAAATTTACGGAGGCCATATATCTCGATGTTTGCAAAAGGATGTGCCAGACATTGGCTAGGAATGCAGGTGCTCAGCTCTCCGGCTGATCTGAGAGATGGAGTTCATTATCCGTCATATCAATAGTGGAACTAAGCAGAGACCTTTGTTAGGAAGGTGTGAAAAGAGAAAGAGTAGCAGCCCGGTGTAAATCAGGAAGGAAATTCAGGTTTAAGCTATTCGAGGATCAGGTTTGGTAGAAGATTGGTTAAAAAGGTGGATTCTGTATTCAAGTTAACCCGTTTTTAGATTCTCGCTCAAGTATTTACCAGCCATTTGACTTTTTACTCTGGCCTCTCCAATCTCCAGTTTCTTCATTTGTAAAATGGAGGTCCATTTAGAACACAACCCTAACCCCTTGCTGGCTTACCAGGTTCACTTGCTCTGGTCCCCGCCTTGGTCCCAGCCCCATCTCATGCTACTCAGGGGGCTTCTGCCATGCCGGCCTCCTCTCAGAGTCTCCAGTGTAACAACAGCTGCTTTCATCTCTGGGCTCTTGGCCACGCTGTTGCTTCCTCTTCCAACTTGAGAAGTTTATCTGGGAGGTGATCCCAGAAATCAAAGAAGTAGAGAAAGGAAGAGAGTCGAGTCAAGGTGATATGAGTGAGATGTTTACCACTGTAGCAACTTAGACTCAAGCCTGCTGGGGGGTCTCCAGGAGACTGGGTAAAACCTCTTCAGGGGTGGCCTAGTTGGGGGCCAGGAAGTCAAGTGGTTATCCACCAACTCTCAGCCTTCCCAGGTGGAGGGTCACTCCTATAGTTGTGTTATTTGGCATTTCCACCCTGTGTTCCCAAGGGCTGAGCATGCATCCTCATTGCATTACAGGAGGCCCTCGGGCAGAGAGACACAAGTGCTGCAGGTAGGAAGCTCTTGGTGTGTGAGAGGCTGCAGGTGGCGTCAGGGCTGGGCCAAGTGAACATGGGTGGACTCCTTCATTCTTCTCTTTTCTCCATCCTGTCCGTGGCTTTAAAAGCATTCATCACAATTGGTAACCATACCCTTTGTTCCAAGAGCACAGGGCTATGTTTGTCTGTTCTTGAATGTTTCTTTAATAACCAGCAAAAGAGTGATATTCCAAGTATTTAAACACCGGTGTGGCAGGAGTGCCAATCATCCAAAAGTTTGTCCACCCTCCTTTACAACAAATTTCCAGAAGTGGAATTGCCATGTCTAAGACATGAGACTTTTAAAGTAGGGCATGCTTTGTTAATATCATTTTTGGTATTCTTCATAAACCCAAACAGTACAGGTTCAAAGTGTAGGAATAGTGGCAAATTAAATTTCAAGGATCTCAAATATGAGTGTCTTGATAATGACCGTAAAACATCTTTTCTTTAAAAAGCTGCATAAGCAAGATGATTTTGAATGCTTAAAAATGAATGTGTGTGTGTATGTGTGTTTGTGTGTGTGTGTGTTTTGGGTTTCACTAAAAGCCCATTTAAAACCTACTTGAGTGCTTTTTCATTTGGTTTGTAAGTATTCAGAACAGCAGGATAAAACCTCAACCTTAGGCAAGCCTCTAACTTCTCCAGCTAGGACGTATGACTAAAAAATCAAAAAAAGGAAAATTTCACTGTGACAAATGGTACATCTATATTGGGAATATGCAGACGAGTTTCTCCCTAAAAGGTTAACTAGAGACAATAATTACTTTTTCCAGAGATCACCAAAGTGACATGCTGCTGTCTTGATTTCATTGCTGTTTTATGATGTGCATTTCTTGCCACTTATAAATGAAACAAATGAGGTTAGATGGCAAAGATTATGAAAGGAATTAACAATAATGAGCCTGGTAACAAAAAAACATTATTATAGAAAATTGAGTTGACCTTACTTTCATAATTATTCACCTTAATTGTTTTTTGTAGTGTAATTTGAATGAAATTAAATAATACTAATATTCCCCCTGCCAGTGACTAGGAATTTCAAGTAAGGTTTAATAATTTTCAGAACTAAAGATGTGGCTGCCACCTTAGAGGTTGCTATTGTATTCCAGGTGGCTGCCACCTTAGTGGTCACTGTTGTATTCCAACATCTACGTCAAGACCATAATTTGCTTCTTGGATACCTTGGGTCATGTGCCCTGTGGCAAAGGTATTTGGACATCTACTCCCAACATTCATGGGATTCACTTCTGTCTTGATCCTGGGACCTCACTCTTCCCAATTTTCTCACCAGAATGTTCTCAGCCAATCAGCCATGGTCACCCTTCTGTGTGAGGGAGGAAGACTATTTCAGTTAACTTGGGGGGCATCATTCGAATTTGAACTTTGTAAAATTTTCTTACGGCACTCCTTGAGGGCATCACACTCACCAAGTAGGGATTTGAAGGTAAGTAAGCATAGCATTCGGGGGGCATCATTCGAATTTGAACTTTGTAAAATTTTCTTATGGCACTCCTTGAGGGCATCACACTCACCAAGTAGGGATTTGAAGGTAAGTAAGCATAGCATTTTGTACTTTTTCATAATTTGGGAAATAGTAACATCAAGACATTAAGCATTTCCTACACACCAGGTACTGAGTTGGGAAGTTGACATCCTTTATACCACTTCATTCTTTCTCTCATCCTGTGATTTCTCTCATCCAGAAATCATCTCCACTTTTCAGATAAGGAAACAGAGACTAAAGAAGTTACATAAGTTGCTGAGGTCCAAGCAGGGCTGAGCCGAGATCTGAATGGTTCCACTGAACACCCGAGCCTGAGCTCTTAGCCAATAGGATGGACTCAAAGAGAGCTGATGGGAAGAAATGTCAGTGTTGGCATCAGGTGGCTGGTGGTTCACCTCTGCTCTCTCATTTAACATCTTTTCAAGTAACTAACCTCTCTCAGTTTGAGTGTATACTTGCAAAATTGGAATAAGAACACCTACCGGAGTGAGTTGTAGTGAATATTAAATGGAGAATGTAGTGAAGTACTTTGAACACTGATGAACTAACTACGGTAATGCTCAGTAAATGGTCATCTTTTTCCATTAATTATAAGCACTTTTCTCCTTCAGTCCTAGAAAACATTAGCACAATGCCTGACATACAGAAACCACTCGGTAACAATATTAGCTAACATTCATTGAGTGCCTACCGTATGTTGAACTCCACAGTGCATGCTTTTCAGGTGACATCTCCCCACTTCTCACTGTCCTATGCCATAGGTACTACCTTTGCCCTCTGATGGAGTTTGGATGTGTTGTTTCCTCCCGAACTCATGTGGAAATTTGATCTCCAATGTGGCAGTTTTGGAAACTGATTGAGTCATGGGGGTGGATCCCTCATGAATGGATGGGGGAGGGAGAATTCATGAGTGAGTTCTCACTCTGTTAGTTCCCGCAAGAGCTCGTTGCTTAAAAAAGACCCTGGCACCTTCTCTCTCTCTCTCTCTCTCTCTCTCTCTCACTTCCTCTCACCATATGCTCTGCTTGTACCCACCAGCAGCCTGCCACTTTCCGCCATGAGTAGAAGCAGCCTGAGGCTTGTGCCAGATGCAACTGTCCCAGAATTGTAAGCCAAATAAACCTCTCTTCTTTATAAATCACCTAGTCTCAGGTATTTCTGTTATAGCAACACAAAACAGACTAAAACACCCTCATTTTGGAGAGAACAGCTGGATGGTTTCCATCTGGTAAGCAGTGGAGCTGGAGTTCAGGCTCAGAGTCTGAGCTCTGAGTTGGTCAGCAACTGCATCAGCTACTGTGGTTCATTGTGATGTTATTATTAAATTCTATGAGTCTATGATTGGCTTGTAATGTCTTTCCTTTTCATTACACTTGAAGTAATCTCTCTCTCTTTTGAGCTGCAGTGGTCTCTACTGTCTATCTAAATCAGCAGGCAATAAATCATGCCGTCTAGTCCATCATGGCTTCTCCTGTGTTCTAAAGTGTTCAAACCACTATTGCCTTTGCTCCTTCATTGATTCGGTCACTCAGTCACTCAGCAAACATAACTGTGTGTCTGTTCTATTCCAGGAACTATGGAAGGTGCTGAGGATACAGAGAGGAACAGGAGAGACAGGGTCTCCTTGAAGGAAAGAGCCAGATTTCATGGCCACTGAAGCCCTCGCTTGAGGGGTCCTCTTTAGGAAAAGAGCATTAAATTACATATACAAAGTTAGATTCAGGGCCAGGAAAGGGGCTTGTGCAAGTGGTGGAGCCTGAAACTCAAGCTTCATTAGCTGTGTGTTAAATCCTCTGCAGTCCCTGCTGTTGTGGATCTTAGAATTTTAGATTCCGGTGTAACCCCAATAGAATGCGGAGTCTTTGAGGCCCTGATCAGCATCAATAGATTAAGCCAAAATAAAACAGAACATAAATATGACTGCAAACCTTGAACAATAATAAAATATTTATTTCAGGTTTTGTTGAAGGGGTTAATCTAGCAGCCAAATCAACAAAATGTGCCATACGTGCATACAGATTCCTAAAAGTCCTTTTCCCTATAATGTCAATCTCTCTCACTCTGCTGCTCTCTGTGTACTCTGTTCCTTGATGAACACGCTTCAAACCCCAGAAACCACATGCAGACCCTAAAGTGGTGTAGGCTGTTTCCTACTATGAATGTTTTTGTGACACACTAGAATTCCCCATAAACTCCTCCACATGTGCAGCACAGACACACACGCTTCCAGAGATGTGAATTCCCCACTTATTTACCCTCATTTAAAACTTCACATTTGTATGTGTCATTTGCCAAATTAGAATATAAACTACTTGAAGGCAGGGACTAATTTATACTTTTGCAATTTCTGGCACAATTCGGGCCTCTCTCCCACCAAATATTTTGAAATTGAGGTAGTAACTTAAAAATAACTATTATAATGAAGAACAATTAGCAATTCTATTAAAAAGATTATTAGCAAGGCTCAAAATTCTATACTGTTTTGTTATTAAATTAAGGTGAGGACTCCAGAAATAATGAGTGTAGGTTTGTGGGGAATGAGATTTAAAAGCAAACAACAGATGGGAAAAGTTACATACATATCAATGTAAACATTTGACATGTTGGACTGATGAGAGTAGTGATTCTCAACTCACAGGACATATGACAGTTCTGGAGACATTCTCGGTTGTCACAACTAGGGGAGAGGGTTGCTACTGGCATCTGGTGTGTAGAGGCCAGGGATGCTGCTAAACATTCTACAGTGCACAGGACAGCCCCACAACAGAGTTATCCAGCCCAATATGTCAATAGTATTGAGGTTTTTAGACCCTGAATCAGAGAACCCAGAGAAATGGTCTAACATTAAGTAACTAATTAGCCCCTAGACAACTAATCAGTTAACTAAACAACTAACTAATTATAGGGATCACTTCTGACTGAGTTAACTCAAAATTTGTTCCTAATCAAGAACTGGTCAATTGATGTGTATAAATTTGATTGTTTTATAGAACTGGCCCCTTTGTGTAGTTGAAATGACTGTGTGTGCAGACGTGCATGCCTGTGTGTGTGTGTGTTTGTGTGTGTGTGTGTGTGTGTGTGTAGTGATATCGTATGGCAAAGTAATAACCTTTTTCCCTCAACTGGAAATTTCCTGCATGCTTGTATACAGGCATAGAGATGGACTATACACGGATGATCTGGTTAATCCTCACTGCAACGCTATGAGTGTCAGTAACCCCATCCAAAGAGGATAACCTGTGGTTTAGACATCAGTAACTTGTCAAAGATTACATGAGCCTTGGTAGGTGAGAGAGGCAGATCTCAGTCCAGGTCTGTCTTGTCCCCCAAACCCATGCTCTTAACTAGGAACTTCTAACTCCCCACTCAATTCACACCTCCTTCAATGATTTTTGCTATATTCCTGAGACACCTGCATTATTATTTTCCTGATTTTAAAAAATTTAAATAAATTTAACCTTGGCCTCAGCAGAAATGGCCTAAAGAATTACGTGTTCAGTGCAAGAGCTTATGTTATTTTTCTAATAAATTTTGAGAAATCACTGCTTTAAAACCACAATGTTAAGCCACTCTTCGTCTATATCAAAATGAGCTTTTAATGATCAAGCACTATATAAGTGGAAATTATTGTAATAATTGATGAGTTAATCCATAAGAGGGCCACAGAGCACTCTCTAGAAGAAGTTCTGAATGGCCAAATTAAGGTAAGATCAGCAAAATAAAGAGTGATGATAAAGGAAAAGATGAAAGCAAAATGCGTTTAAGGGGCTCCCATGATTAAGTGCAATCAAAGCAGAGGTAAGGGGTTAATTCTTTCTGCCGAGCAAAGTCACGTGGTGTTCAACTTGATAGAGGACCCGCAGTAGCTTTCAAATGGAGAAACGGGGATTAGTGGCATTCCTTCTCCAATTACTATTTTTTACAGAAATGGAAACAGCTTAGCAAAGGGACATAGTGTCTGTTCCAGGGCTTTCCGTGAACAAACACATTTGGTAGTTGAGATGACACCTGCATGAAATAGGCCTGATTTTCAATGCATCCTCAAATTCTTTTATTTTATTGATAATAGGTTTAATAACGGATTGTGGGGGGGGGACACAATAGGGTAAGAACAATACCAGGGTTACCTCAAGAGTTCTAGAGGTATGATTTGTGTCTAACTAGGTATTATTTTTAAAAAAAATATATATATGCATACAGTGCAATTCACAAGCAAAATTCTCACTGATTTAACCTCTCTCTTTCCTCTCCATTTATCTGGGATAAACCCTGTGGTCAATCTTGTATGAAAAAAATGTCAGCCTCTCCTAGGAAAGAGTCATTGTATTTGTACACTACAAATGTAAGTGTGGCTGGAGTGGTATGAGAAACATAACTGCCAGAAGAAAAAAAAAAAATGAGATGGATTCTTCCACCTCGTCATGATTAACACGTTTTCTCAGTCTTTGTTGGCCAAGATCTGTAAATAGTCACTGTTATGGCTCATTGAAGTATTTCCTGCAATTCCCCAAATGAGATGGATTCTTCCACCTCGTCATGATTAACACGTTTTCTCAGTCTTTATTGGCCAAGATCTGTAAATAGTCACTGTTATGGCTCATTGAAGTATTTCCTGCAATTCCCCATATATTTTCAGCTTATATTGAGACAATGTAAAGGAATGCTTTCATGGAATAGATGCAGAGTAATCTCACCCTTTACAATCACCATCGTTTTGATCCCCCCAATAGCCTTCTAAAGTAGGAAAGAGGTTTGCCTTGGCTTCCCAAAGTGTCTTTGATAGTTTCATTATGATAGTTCACTGCATTCTACCGAAATTCATTTTTTATGATATGCCTTCCCACCTGGACTGTGGCCTTGTGCAAAGTGACCTTCCATAGGGCTTTAGACATAGTAAGTGTGAAATAAACATTCACCAAATAAATCTCTCTCTGAATTCTGTTTCAGGAGCAGTCGTTTTCAACAGGGGTAATGTTTCCCCTATGGTGACATCTGGCAAGTTCTGCAGATATTTTGGTTATCAAAACTGGGATGGGAGTGGGGTACTACTGGAATCTAGAACATAGAGCCCAGGGATGCTACTAAATATCTTACAGTGCAAAGGACCCCCCCGCCCCCCACAGCAAAAAATTATCAAGCTCCAAATATCAACAGTACCAAACTAGAGAAGGTCTGTTCTAGAGGTATCTTGTATAAACCTAGAATGGGAGATGAATTTTCTGTGAAGCTAATACAGGTTTAGGGTCTTTCACTCATTTGCACCAACCCTTCTAAGGCCCTGGGAGGGGTCATAGCAATATACTCACATGGTCATGTGTTTTTATCCAATTTGCAAATGTAGGTGGCTACCAGCAGTTTTTGGACATGGCTGATGGGAAGACCTGAGAATTCGCTTAGTTTGTTTTTAGTGAAATATACACATGTGGTTCTAGGTCACTGTGTGTGGTTAAGTTACTGCTCATTGTGCTGGTGGAGGAGTGGCTTCCAGAATATTCTTAATGCCCATTTTGCCATCTCTCCCAACATGGTGATGCAAAGGTGAAGGCCAGAGGCTCTATATGGACATGTGTATTTTTTAGGCACTTAGCACTCAAGGTAAGTGAGTAGTGGAAGAGACACAAGGTCTAAAATATATGAAATCAGAAACTAGTCTGTGGAAAATTTTTCCAGTGATCAAATGTGTAAATTGAAGTGGAGGATTAATTTCTCATTATTGGCATGGCAAAACAGAATTTCTTTCTTGCCTGAAATAGCCTTGATAGTACAGTGTATACAATTTTAAAAGCACCATACATTTTTCTTTTCTTGAGAAAATGACATCAAATAAAATTTATCTGAATTCCTGAATAGTAGGGCATGAAACTGTAGCAGTATCATGAAGGTGAGTGTATCTGTCTATGAAATACATGTTTTATGCATCCTAATTATCAATAATATGAAACCAATTTCAATTAACCATGTTAGAGGAAGGTCTGAATACATTACTATCTTTTTTGGAAAATATAAAAAATAATCATTGTTATAAAAGAAGTTTATCAAATTGTATACAGACTAATATGTGGAAAAGAGATCTGTTATAGAGGTGTATCAAACATTTAGTTAAATGGAATTGTTATGTTATTTTTCTGAATCTTGAGATGTTTGCGGTATTTTCAGTTTTTGCAAATTTGTAATCTGTTGTGATTTCTTATTTTCATTCTAAATAAATGCATACTTCTGTACTTAATGTAATATTCCTGTGTAATTGTTCTTAATTAGGGTCCCCAGATTGTATAAGCTCCAGGCACTGCATAACTAGGATTCATCTCTGCTGATAGCTTCATTATGTCCCAAACCCAGATGACTTGAACGTTTATATTTCTAGATTAGGCCTTTCCTGTGAGCAACTTTGAGTGTTAGATTCATATTAAGTCACCTTGGCATCAGCCCTGGGACCTCAGAGACATCTCCAAACTCAATATGTCCAAAGTCAACCTTATCATACAATGCCTCTGACCCATGCCCCAGCCTGTTTGTCTTTCAGTGTTCTCTCTCAATGAATGGCAGAATGACTATTAGGAAAGCTGTCAGACTAAGGCCCATCCTCTTCCCATCCCTATAACCAATTCATAGTGCCCTGCCAATTTTATCAAAGATATCAGATCCTAAACATCTTTTAAACATCTCCTAAATACATTTAAAAAAAAATCTCCACCAACTCTACCATTTCTCTGGTCCAAGCAGCCATTATTGTCCTCTTGGATTTTTAGAACATCCTGCTGTTTACCAGGTTCGCTCTTGGTTCTCCTTCCAAATAACTCTTCAAAGAGAACCCACTGTAATCCTTGCAAAACACAGATCTAATGAGGCTAGCTCCCCTATTCAATACCTTCAATGATTCTCCAGTTCCCTTACAATAATAAAATAAACAATTGAACAAAGACTTTAAAAATGGCCTAAAAATCATGGCAAGGCCTACTTACCTTGTTAGAGGTAAGAGATGGGGCATATGAAGTAATGATAAAGATTAAATGAAGTAATATGGGGGGGCCTAATGTGATAGGGCTGGTGCCCTTATAAGAAGAGGAAGAGACACCAGAGCTCTCTCTTTCCACCATTTTTAAGCCAGGAAGACAGCTCTCATCAGAAACTGAACCCTGCTGGAAACTTGATCTTGGACTTTTCAACATCTAGAACCCTGAGAAAATACTTATCTGTTGTTTGAGCCATACAGTCTATGGTATTTTGTTATGACAGCCTGAGCAGACTAAGACAGTATCCCCAAAGATATCAGATCCTAATACCTAGAACCTGCAAGTGTTATAATATAGATTGAAGTAATGTGGTTAAAAACCCCAGAATTGCCAGCAGGCACCAGAAGCTAAAATAGGTAAGCAATGTATTCTCACCTAGGACCTCTGGAGGGAGTAAAACCCTGCCAACACCTTCATTTTAGACTTTTGGCCCCCAGAACTGTGAGAGAATTAATTTATGTTGGCTTAAGCCACAAAGTTTGTGGTAAGTTGTGACATGAGCCACAGAAAATTAATATACAAAAAAACAGTAATTTTTTCATTGCATTCATTTTTCTATGACTCTTCTCAACCTTAAGGTGGTAAAAACTTAATAGTCTAGATCAGAATTTGCTACAAAAGAAAGAGGCCAAGGGCAAGGAGTAATCCTGTGGGCTTATTTTTATTTGGAGTTTTTAGTTCAAAGTTTTGGCTGGTAATGAAGAGCACATTTGTTCAGAGGATGCTGAAGTTGGTAGACACTCCTTGGGAATCTAAGGAAATTTAGGATAGGTGGATTCAGGGCTCTGGATATCTTTAATTTTTCTCATTGCAATTAGATCTTCTTTATATAGGGGGTCAGTTATTGAACAAATCCCAATCTTAGGATCATAGGTGACAAATCAGATTGAGTGGTTAATCTTTACTAGGGGAATGATATTTGGGAAGAGGATAAAATAAGGAGAGAATGCAAACTTGGAGGAAGTGAGTTTCAGACAGAGGAAACTGTAGCCACAAACGTCTTGAGTCAGTAACTACTTTGGCTTATTTAAGGAATAGTAAGAAGGCCCAAATGGCTGGGACTCATGTTACATTATTTGGTGCATATAGGTTTATGATTTTTGTATTTTCTCAGAAAATTCTTTAATAATTATATTATATTCCTCTTTATCTTATTATTACCTTAAGCCTACATTCTAACTAGTCTGTGGTTAACATTGACTTTCCCATTTCATATGTCTTTGCTCATATATTTTTGCTTCATATATTTTTATTTCCATTTTTTAAAATCACCTTGTTTAAATTGTCTTTCTTATAAATAACAGATATCTAGGATAAATTATATTTCATCTCTTCTGTTTGAGAAGGCAGGAAAATGTGAATTGTGTTTTAAAAGATTTCCATCAATATTTCTAATATGAAAATGTCTTGGTGCTAAGGAGACACTTTCACTAAAATTATGTTATAATTTACATATACAAAATAACTCATTTCCTGATGAGTAAGTAATTGAGGTATTACTGCACATCTCAAAATTTTAGCATCTCTCTTAATATACATAAGTTTTTAAGAGTAAAGTCATGGCTCTATTGAACTTTAAATACTACATTTAAATTTATAGAATGTAAGCAAAAATTGTTAATTTATTCAAGTAATAGCAATGTTGCTTTTTATTTATGCCTGTAGTCACGCCATCAGTATGGCATGTGTTCTGAGTTGTTCCAACAGTGTAGATGGAGTTATTGTGATTTAGCAAGACTTTCTCAACTGCACTTATGACCAATATGAAGCTCCTGGGAGGGTACCAGCTGTGGTCCAGGCCACAGCCTGTAACTGCGGAAGGAAGCATCGAATTTCAGACCATCAGGGAATTGACCCCCTGACCTTGGCCTCATTACCACCATGTTCTAGCCAACTGTGCTAATTGGTTACACATGGCAAAAAATTTGGAGACATGGAAAAGATGTCAGAGCATAGGATTCTTGGTTTTAATGTGTTTGTTTTCATCTGATGGAAAAAACCTTAGATTTATGGTCAGATCTAGTCTGATCTGAGTCTCAGCTCCCTCTCCTGATGACTGAGTTACCTTGGCTTGCTTGCTGAACAATGAGCATGATGATGCTAATTTTGTAAGACTTTTAAAAAAATGTCACTGTGAGTAAAATAATTTATAGGGGAATACTCAGCATACAGTGCATGACATTCAGAGCATAGGATTCTTGGTTTTAATGTGTTTGTTTTCATCTGATGGAAAAAACCTTAGATTTATAGTCAGATCTAGTCTGATCTGAGTCTCAGCTCCCTCTCCTGATGACTGAATTACCTTGGCTTGCTTGCTGAACAATGAGCATGATGATGCTAATTTTGTAAGACTTTTAAAAAAAATGTCACTGTGAGTAAAATAATTTATAGGGGAATACTCAGCATACAGTGCATGACATAGCAGTTATTCAATAAATATTCTGTATGAATTAGTTTAAATCATTGCAGGGTGAACTGATGATGCAGGAAACCCACACACTTTTCCCCCACTTCAATTTTCTCTCTCCTCTTTCTCCATCTCCATCAGTTTCAGTGGCATAACAAACATAGTAAGGGCACCTTTCAATTGCAAAGTGACATATTAATTCAATAAAAGTAAATGCTAGACACAACAGAACCATGCTATCTGAGTGTTCTTAATCTGTTCATCCCTAGCTTGAGCACACTGGGACAAGGTGAATTTGGCACCCAAACCCTCCCAGAGTACAGCACAGGAACCAAAAGAGCGAGTCTTTGAGATTAACTGCTGGGCTTTAAATCCTCATTTAATAGCTGAGCAGACTTGGGGCAAGTATTTAATATCTCAGACCTTTGGTTTCCTCATCTGTAAAGTGGGGATTATAATTGTTGCTACCTCAGAAGACTGTTGTGAGATGAAATAAGACAAGATGGGTGAATAATTTTTCCTGACATAGGCAAAGGGCTCTAAAGTGCTCAATAAACTCATGCTTGTATTACCAACATCAATACTGAAATGTCAAGTTTCTGCTCCCTCCATCCAAGGGAAAGATACCTGTCTCATCCACAGACTACGCACCTTATTATCAGGACAGATTTTTTAACTACTCTGAGCTGTCTTTTTTTCCTTTCCCAAGGAGATTTTGAAACCAATAAGTGTATCTACTCAGAAGGTAAAACAACTTTACTATCGTATATGAACAACATGCACACAAGATATCAATTTTGTTTGTTGCAGGAATGAGTGTCCTGTGTTAGTCTCTTAAAAGGTTGATACCTGGGATCTCATCCCAACATCGAACTTGGTCCTAATCCAAGGTTTCTCAGACTCTATTTCTTATCCCCTGCCTCTACCTTTTAGCTCCACACCAAACTATCCTCTCCAGCAGTCTTAACCCAGCACCAGTGGTGTCAACCTCTCATGGAATCCTTTGGGATCTCATCCCAACATCGACCTTGGTCCTAATCCAAGGTTTCTCAGACTCTATTTCTTATCCCCTGCCTCTACCTTTTAGCTCCACATCAAACTATCCTCTCCAGCAGTCTTAACCCAGCACCAGTGGTGTCAACCTCTCATGGAATCCTTAGATCCATTTTCCTCTCATATCCTCTCTCTGCTCTTCATATTGACTCCTTCCAGGGTTATCTGTGTTGTGTATTCTCCAGGCTAAGCAAATTTTTTCTCTGAAAGTTTTCCAATTTATTCTTTTCACTGCCATAACTCTTTTCCTCTGTATCTTTCATAACCCCTATGTTTCACGTTAATCACCTTTTCCACATACACATACACACACACACACACACATACACACACACACACACACACACATATATATATTGAGCCTCACGATGCCCCATCCTCAGTCACCCCATTGCTTCCTCCTTTTCACTCTGAACACTTTTCCATTTTGAGTACAAATTCTGAACACTTTTCCATTTTGAGTACAAATTTCTTATCTTCACTGAGTTTTCATCAGCAATGGTAACATTTTAAATATTATAATTACTTTTTCCTCTGCTGTAAAATAAATCACTCAAAATACCTATAAAATCAGTATAGAGCAGTGATTCTCAATTAGGGGTTATTTTGCCCTAATTTGTAAATGTCTGGAGATATTTTTGGTTGTCACAGCATGGGGGTGAGGGTGCTTCTGGCATCTAATGAGGAGAGGCCAGGGATGCTGCTGAACAATCCTCCAAAGTCCGGGATGCCCCCCCCAACAAAGAATTATCTGTCCCCAAATGTCAATAGTGCTAAGGTTGAGAAACTCTAGTACAGAATATAAAGTGTATTCATCTTAAAAGGCTAAAATAAAATTTTAAAGAGAAAGCAGTCATAGAGATAGTCAGTAATAAGATAATAATTACCATTTATTGATTACTTGTTATGTGGCAGGCACCATGACAATAGCTTTCCCTCCTGTGTCTTATTTGATCCTCATAATTACCCTATGAGGTAGGACTATTATGCTCCCCATTGCAAATGAGGAAACTGTGGCTCAGATAGGCTTAGTAATGTAACTAAGGTCACACAGCTGGTTAGAGACCCAGCTGAGATAGAAACCCAGGCAGCCCATGGGAAGGGCTTTTTGATTTTGAACCACTGTGATGAGCAATGATATACCTAGGGGCAGATGCACCATATACTGCAGAGCAAAGATGCTGAAGCTGGGACCTCTTGGATAGGCTTTAGGAGGTCTGCGAACTCTGGGAATACATACAATATTTTCTAGAATGTGCATTTTTCTGGGCAGGGGGAAATGGCTGAAATGGTCAAATTCTCTCAAAATGATTTGCAAGCAGCAATACACGAGGAATTCATGAACATCTTGTTCTTGATTTTCAGGAAAAGGAGAAGGCTGCTTTCCTGGAAATGTGTAATTCTTTGTGCTAATGGGCTCAAAAACTCTGAGTCAGCCTATGGATCATCATTGATTGAATTTGATACATCATTGGGCGGGCTTGAACTTCCAAGGACTGCTAAACTAAGGGCAGAAGGCAAATTTAATGAAATCTTAAGGAATGGGGTGACCTAAGGTGATTTAGTTATATCTGATTAGGAAATGTAATGACTTCAGGTATTAGCTGGTTTCACGATATTAACATATCCATGTCACAAGTCAGTGTTTGCCTGGGCATCATGGATACAGTCCATTGTAATTCTCATTGTCCCTGAATTCATGGCTTATCTAGTCTTCTAACTATTTACATATTTGCTTATCTGTGTGAATACCTGTAATCTGGTTACCTCCAGCTTTGTTGTTTTAGGAATCACATGCTATTTTACATTTCATAGAATCAGTTATTTCTAGTGCCAACTTTAAATGCCCATCTTATGTCTATCAATTTTGATAAACATTCCCTGTAGTTGTAATCACTTGCAGAGTCTATTTTCCTTAGTGATGATCTTTTCAGCTGCAAATAATGATGTATTTGCTTTCTTTCAAATCCTTATGCTCCTTTTCTGCTTTTCTTAATGTAGTAGGTGGGACCTTCAGATCAGTGTTGTAAAATAACAGTGATGGGCATGCTTGTTTTCTTGCTAGCTTTGATTGCAATTCTACATTTCCACAGTTATCAACTGAATAGTTATGTCCCCCCCATTCAGATGTTGAAATCTTAACCCCTAATATAATGATATTAGGAGGTGAGGACTTGGTGGTAGGTGATTAGTTCATGAGGGCAGAGCCTTCATGATGAGATTGGCGGCCTATTAAAGAGACCCAGAGAGCTCCCTCACCCCTTCCACCATCTGAGGACAAGCGAAAAGACAGCTGTCTATGCATCAGGAAGCCATCCCTCACCAGACAACAAATCTGCTGGCACTCTGATCTTGGACTTTCCATCCTCCAGAACTGTGAGAAATAAAAATATTTGTTGTTATAAGTCACCCAGTCTATGGTAGTTTATTATAGCAGCTTAAACAGACTAAGAAAACCATTAAGATTGATGTTTACTATATATGTTTATCCTATTAGGGATTTTCCTTTCTACTGCTATGTTGCTAATTTCCTATTACAAAAATCATTTAAAATTATTGAATTTTATCCATTTTGCATCTATTAAGAAAATCAGATAGCTTTTAACATTTTATTTCCTCATTGACTTTGCATTTCTCTGCTTTGATCCATGATGTTCTAGTTTCCCAGAGAACAATTATATTTAAAGGACTTTGAGGTGGGAGACACTCACTGTCACCACCCATGGGCATCCTACAGCTATATTCAACATGCTCTTGGAAATACATTAGCTGAAATGTAATAACTACTCAAAATATTACCAACATGACCTACTTAGACATAAGGTAGGGGAGAAAAAATGTTTAGCATTTTCCATAAATATATATGTCTCCAGATGTACGTATTCACAGGGAGTCAGAACAAAACAGCATTACAAAATGTTCCACGAGGTCTCCAGGGCCATAAATCAACTGAACTCAACCAGCAGTGTGTCTTCTTTAGTAGTCTATCTTTAGTCTTTGAGTCTGCTCATGACCAAAAAAAAGGAACAAAGAATCATTTTATTTTATAATAGTTTATTTTTCCAATATTGAAATACCAATAGTCCTTGCTTTGCATGGTTCCAATATGCACAAATTTCAGCTACCGTGTTTTAATTATATGACTCCAGTCCCTCAACAATATAGTTCAGTTTTCAGTTTTCATGGTAGATTAACTGTGAGTAATTGCTTAAAGTACAGGCATAACTGCTAGTTCTTCAGTCCACAAATTACTATATAAATAACAGGTGCACATCACAATCTGTGATGGATCATGTTACTTCTTCAAAGTCTGCCAGTGATTGGTCACTGTGCATCTGTGTTCTGTTCATACACAGACAGCAAAGGGTGAAGTTGTGTTGCCTTCTTGACTCCCAGTGATTAACCCATACGATATTTTATAAAAGTCAGTAATCAAAAGAGAGAATCAGCGACTAAGGCAAAAGTGCTTCAAATAAATGAAATTGAACATGCATGGAGTTATTGAAGAAATAGCTGAACCTGAGAATGTTGATGCTGCTGCTGTTGGAAGAGACTTCATGGGGTCGAGGCTCATCAAAATAAATGAGGAAAGTGTTTGTGATGAAAAAAATGAAGATGTCCCAGAGGAAGTGATGCTGGCAAAGAAGTTCACATTAAAGGAATTCTCAGAGATATTTCACAACACTGAACGCACTCAAGTCAAAATGTTGGAAGCTTAAATGATGATCCAAACTTAGAAGTAAGTACAGCAATTCACCGAGGCATGAAAAAGTTGCTCACTCTATATCCTAAGTTATACGATGAGAAGAAGACAAGCACCATTCAAACTACCCTTGATAAGTTTTTTATAAAGAAAGTTTAATTTTTAATTTTTCTAATGTTTTCAATTATAGTGTACTAAATATGTTTTCCTATTTTTCTATTTCTCAATGCATTTATAAATGACAATAAGACAGTTTTAATATTTGGACAAATATTTTTAAAGGTCATGAAACAATTGGAATTTTTACCACTGGTTACTAAGATGACTGTATGATTGCAGCTTGCCGTCATTTTTGCAGACCCACCTACTCTCCAAAGAGAGGAAAGCCTGTACTATTTGCTCATTGAGGAAGATTTGGAAAATAAAACAAGAGAAAACAATTTACATGTAACCCCACCCCTCAAAGACACTTGTTAGTTTATAAATGTGTCTCCGATAGTCATTGATTGATATAATTTTATATTTATTTATTTCACATTCTTGTAATCATGTTGCTTAAAGAATTTTATTTTCCATTTTTAAAAGGGACTTTATTTTTTAGAGAAGTTTTAAGTTTACACCAAGATTGAGTGGAAAGTACAGAGAGTTTCCATATGCCTCCTGTCCCACTCACACACAAACTCCCCCACTATCAACGTCCAGCAACAGAGTAGTACATGTGTTACAATCAGTAAACCTGCATCGACACATTATGGTCAGCCAAAGTCCACAGTTTGCATTAGAATTCACTCCTGGTGTTGTATATTCTATGGGTTGGGAAAAATGTGTAATGATATGTTTCTACCATTATAGCGTCATACAGAATAGCTTTACTGCCTTAAAAATCCTCTTTGTTCTGCCTCTTCTCCAACCCCTGGCAACCACTAATCTTTTTAGTGTTTCCATAGGTTTGCTATTTCTTTTTTAAAATACATTTTCCATGTTAATATGTAGACTTTGTTAACAATTATTTTAGTCTTCATAATAATCCATTGAGTGGATACATCATAGTTGATTTAACTTTTTTAATTCATTAAACTTAGTCATTTACAGGCTTTAACATTTTCTTCGGTATTCTTTATTCTCTTCATAGGATAGATTTCAGAAGTCTATTAGAAGAAGTCTCAAACTGGTAGCCAGTGTATTGAATCCAGCCTACAGACCAGTTTTCTTTGGTCAGCACATTTATTTTAGTATATTTTGTTTTTAATGGAGCCAGAAGTTAAGACAGTTTACATATATATCTGAATTTCCTATTTTTCTTAAAAAAATCAGGAGATCTGTGAACACCAGGTGTTCCCACATATCAGTAGAAAGCTGGACCTGAGTGGTTACTGTCCCTTTAGAGGGAGAGCATTCACATCCCCATGTAAGCACCGGAGTTTCATTTTCACAAGATATGATTAGCAAACGATTTTTAAAGAAGGGCAAACCAGTTTTACTTGCTGCTTTACATTTTTATTTATAATCCACATTTATTCCAAAGGAATTAAAGATGCTTCAACAAACTGGTATATGAATGTGCTTCTGTAATAATGAACTACTGTGAGTTTGTGGAGCATTGAAAAAGCGTTTTGATTTAAGTTAGTCTTTTCTACCATTTCAAAAGGTGGGCCCTTCCCTGAACCATTACTTAGTGGGTAGTTTAGTGTTCATGAACAGTATGGTGTTTCATGTTTTTGCTTCTTGCTTGACCTTCACTATGGCCAGCAGCAGCTATAACTTATTATTATTATTTTTTTGCAGCTGGCCAGTACAGGGATCTGAACCTTTAACCTTCATGTTATGACACTGAACTCTAGCCAACTGAACTAAATGGCCAGCTGTAGAAACTATAACTTTCAAAAAGTGTTCTGCATGCTAAAATAGCCCTGGATGCTTACATGACAGATTACCAATCCCCTGTTCCACCACCTTCAGAGGCTCCCTGTAGCCCCTGCAATGCTCCCTGGGTGGGCATTCAAGGCCATCCATTAGCCCCTCCCACCCTGATTTCACCCACTTAGTGATTCTACTGTTCCACCTCTGAATATCTTAACTCCTACCTATTTTAGAGGTCCATTTCAAATACGATCTTCTCTCCCACCCTCCAGAAACATTATTTTCTCTGCCAACGAATATCCATTGCCTTTATTTCTGGCTCTGGTACAGCCTTTGCTACTTTATCACTTTATATTTTAGGTGGTTGGGTGGATGACTTATTTCCTCTACAAGACCCTTGGTGACACTTTTGTTTCACCTAAAGTTTATGTCTACAAGATGCTCTCGAAAGCAGTTTGATTCCTCAGTCATTTTTGTTTCACTCAAAGTTGATGTCTGAAGCATGTGTGTAAGCAATGTTTGAAAGAATAAATGGAAGTCTCCCATCTCTGCATCTAGGTATGATGAATAGATGGAGGGAAGGTAGGTTTTAAATGACTACATTCGAGTGCTACATGACAGTGGCTTCTAAACTGGGAACTAAGGTAAGACTATAGTCATGAGTAGGTAAAAATTGAAAAGGCAATGAGTGAGGTCAGTCATACCAGATCATTTGTTCTGTTTTGTTGATATGCTCTGACAACAGATAACACATTCCAGGAAAGAAACTTTCGGAGGATACAGGGCTGTATTCCTGGGTATGTTTTTCTACTGCAATTCTAGCTTCAGAGAAATTTCCTTTGAAATAATGAGGGCTATGTCTGGATGTTGAAGATTAATATTTATTAAGAAAAAAATAAGATGGGGAAATAAAGTAGGTAAAGGTATCTGAAGATCAGGGGTGCTTGATAACTACTGGAAATTTTATTCCTAAGTAATTTATTTTCAATCTGTATACATTTGATAAATGTCATATCTTATAAGGTAGGATTATGTTGAGCTGCAAGTAACAGCAGCAGATGTTTCTTTTTCTTACACAGTATTGAGTACAAAGTTGTGTTTAAATGACTGTGCAATGACTAGGCTGCTGTCTATGATTTTCTTGGTTATTTCCTCATGGTCACAGGGTGGCTGCTTTAGTACCAGTTTCTTTATCTGCATTTAAGGAATAAAAAAAAGAGAGAGAGAGAGAGAGAGATGGGGACTTGAGCAAACTGCATATATTCTCTTTCATCAGGAAAGCAAATGTGATCTAAAAGGCCACTGGGGGACTCATGTCTCATGGCCATGTTGTCTCACGTGGCTATCCTAGGGCAAAAGAGAACCCATGAAGGGAACATTTCACTGAACCTTTTTGTAATGTGGGGAAAAAAATCATTGTTCATTATGCATGCAACAAAAGGGAATGATTACTAGTCAGGTAATAGACAGAATGTGTCACAGCCGTATAACCCCAGTGTCCCAACTTCAGCATTCTGGGATTATCATTTTCTTTAAAGCTCAACTGGTATTCTCTGGGTCCTCATTCTGTTACTGAGCAAGGGCTTGCTGCCAGATGAGCACAGAAGCCAATACCATGGTACCAGTTTTGTAGAAAAGGAAAGGCTTTATTTCTTGAGGTCCACTAGTGTGGAGACAGGAGGCAAGGTTCTTGAATCTGTCTCACTGATCCAGGTGCTGCACAGGCTTTTAAGGGGTATTTGGTATCCCTGATTGGCTAACTCTGAGTCTGGCCATGTGATGGGGCAATAGTGGATTGGACAACTCCAGTCAGGCCATGTATGTTAATGAGGCTAGACTGATTGGCTGGGACAGTCAAGGGCTGATTGGTTGATTCTGAATCCAATCCTTTGGTGGAGGGTTTTCAGGTTCGTCTGGTGCCTGAAGTCATCTGGAGGGCAATGTCTTCTCTCCAGGCATGTTCAGCTTACACCCTACAAGATAACTTTAAAATCACTTGAGATAGGGAAATAAAGCCAGTTTTGGCTAATTTTAGACAGTTTCAATTCCATCTAAGGATTCCTTATCTCCTTCTAAGTTGGGCATATGAAAATCTCACTGTTTCTTGGACAGACTGATTCAGATACCTTTGCAGCATCAGTCCCTGATCTCACCTTTTAACAGCCAAACAAGTCATCAAGGTTTCCTAAGCAGAGTCATCAACAGCGATATGGATTAGGTAATTACCCCTAGCATAAAATAAATGACCACAGTCAGCTGTTTTAAATAATCTTTTTTCTCTCCTTTCACCACAAATCAAAATAAATACTATGTTCAAGTTCTGAAAAACATTACAGTGTGGTTTAGGCCTGAAATGTTCAGGAATCTCAACATCAGACCCTTCATACAGAACCCATGGAGCCAGAGTGACATGAGTCAAGTATGTTAAGGTCAGTTTTGTCATGCAACTGTTTCTGTAGTCTCAACTTACTGCCTCTGAATATGTTGACTTTGTGACTCATGAACAGTGTCATAGGCATCAAAGGTGTAAGTGACTTAACATATTATTATCAAGACTTGTATAAGCTAGCACCAGACCATGTCATGAATAGTGGTCATACGTGTTGGCCATTCAACCATATGCAAACCATATGCAAATTTTCTAAATGTATGCAAATGTCCTTTTGTGATGGTCACCTCCACTCATAGCTCAGAAATTGTTGTAGCACATTCTACCCTAAGCTCCACGGATGAGCTCAGATTTATTTAAGCCCATCAGCCTATGGCATTACCTTTGGTGGTGGTAGGCAGCTTCTGAAATGGATCCCATGATCCCCACCTCCTGGTATTCATGCTTTTGTGTAATCCCCTCCCCACGAGTGTGGGATGGACTTATCATTTACTACTAATGAATAAAATACAGCAAAAATGAGTTCCCTCTCTTTTTTTTCTCTCTCTCTCTTGTTCTCTTTCTCTCCCTGTCTCTCTTGGTTTCTTTCTCTGATGAAGCCAGCTGTCTTGTTGTGAACTGTCCTATGGAAAGGCCCACATGGCAAAGACCTGAGAGTGGCTCCTGCCCAACAGCCAGTGAAGAACTGAGGCTCTCAGTGCAACAGCCCACAAGGAACTGAATCCTACCAGCAACCACTGACAGAGTTTGGAAGAAAATCCTACTCCAGTTGAACCTTGAGATGAGAAGAGCCCTGGCCAACACCTTGATTGCAACTTGCAAAAGGTTCTGAGCTGGAGGACCTAGTTAAGCCATACATGGATCTCTGACCCATACGCACTGTGAAAAAATACAGGCATGTTATTTTAAGCTGCTAAGTTTGAGAGGGTGATTTGTTATGCAGCAACAGATAACTCATACACCCTTGGATGTAACAGCTGGTTCAGGTATGGGCATTTGGATAACTAAGGCAATGGTAAGCTGGCCCTTGAATTTTCTTCTACTGGTAGGGGGAGAGGAGAGGGCGATGTGTGTGTGTGTGTGTGTGTGTGTGTGAGAGAGAGAGAGAGAGAGAGAGAGAGAGAGAGAGAGAGACTATTCCCTGCCATATATGAAACAAAGAAACTGCTCGAAAGCTGCTGTCGTCATCTTGTGACATTGTGGAGATAACCTGTCTTAAAAGAAAGCTAACACAAATCAGAAAGTGAAGCTGAGAGACAGAGAGTACCAGGTTCTGGGGACATCATTTGAGTACCTTTATCACACCGTGCCTGAAGCCAATCCTCAGCTAGTGGACTCCCTTTTTTCTGAAGCCAGTTTCCATTTTTTGTAACCCAAAGAGTTTGACCTTAACTGTCATTAGTTAATGACCAGAAACTCCGTTGTCCAAAGAAGGACTTGTTACCCTAAATTAGATGTTCTAAATTTTGTTTCAACGGACACAGTTTGGAGCATCTGTTTACAGCTTTACAGGAAGGGGGAAAAGGTATTTGTAAGTTTGTGAGCACAGGTTAAAAAAGTAATTGGAAACTAAGTAAGTACAAAAACATCTTCAATCAAAGAAACATTTTGTAAGCTAAAATATTGTTCATTTTTATGATGGTACATGTATATCTTCATATATAAAACTCCACTATCATTAGAAAATGTCACACAAAATAACAAACACACCTTTTTCAATCTGGTTATAAATATATGGAATGGAGTTTATTTCACCAAAGCATTACACGCTTCCTACTGATAATATATCAATAAAAGCTCTCACTCCAGGATGTCATTAAAGGCACATTTGTTCATTTCTATTTATTATGGGAAAAAAACAAAATGGAAAAAATGGATTTGAGTCATATTTCCTGTGAGTTCATCATTTGCTGGCATATAACACTTGTGAATTTTATTCAATTCATTTAAAATGATTTCTAACATGCAGCCAGAAAGTTAGGGGCAACAAGGAATTTGAAATGATCAGCCAGGCTTCCAAGATTTCTCAGGAGGCAGATTTAGACTCACACCAAAGGTATGTTTTCTATAAGAGACTGTATCTTCGAAAAATTAGCTCTAATGAACCAGAATTTTTCCTAATAAATTCAGCTCATTTTTGTTTTGAAATTGGTAGACTCAAATGACCTTCTGAAGATAAGTTGCTTTGTTTTTTTCTTTTTTTCTTAAGAATAGGTCAGATATAGGCCAAGATCTATGATGCTCATTTCAGGTGCCCCCAGAACACATTCTTTTTTTCTTGTTGATTCTGTAACTGCGTGTGGTAACAAGACGTCAGTGGAACTAAGGGGATGAGAACTGACAAATCTTCAATCAGAATTTGAACAAAACATTTCAGAGACTGAGAATACCCAGATAATTTCAGAAGAAGAGGAATTTAAAAAAGGAAAACCCAATGATATCCAAAGCAAAACAAGGTGAAAAAAAGCTTGTGTCCTTGTTAAAATTCCCCAATTGTCTTTGGGAGTTGAAATGCTACAGAGACCATTTTCTTTGAAATGATTCTGCCCTTTTGAGGGTAGCCTTTTAGGAATCAGATATCTTAGAGGATAACCTGTCTGTCTATAATTTTAGCTAAACTAGGGAAAAGGTCACAGATCTGGAGCCTCAGCAGCAGGTCATATCAGTGAATCTGAGCACCACCACTACAACAACCATTAACACTTCCCATGAGCCAGCTGGTCTTGTGAGCCATTGTGTTAGATACTTGGCTCCAATCTCTCTCTCCCCGTTTCTCTCCCCTTTTTGGAAAGTTTGGGAAGTTCAGTACCGTATTTCTCTGATTCCCTTGTAGCCAGAGTTCTGGGTCAGGGTTAGACTCTATCATTAGTTGCTATCATGGGAGATCAGGAAGGTGGCAGTGGGGCAGAGATACTCTTTGTAACTGATGGCTTATGAGCATGCATGCACTTACAGAGTGATTCCATGTTGGCCTGATGCTATGTTGCAGTGTCTGGTTGCCAGTTCTGTGGGTAAAAGGCAGTGGAGATGGTAGCAGAAATTGTAATAGGAGAAACAATAGCGTGATGATCTTCAAACCAATAGTCCCTCTTCCAGTCCTTCTGACAATTTGATAGGAAATTTCTCAGCTCACTTTATAAAGCTTCAACTCTTCAACCCTCCTTATATCCATATCCTTGCAGCATAAACTTGCAGTGCCAGGAGGGTGGCCATTTTCTTAGTTTGCCCAGGACTTTCCTAGTTTTAGCACTGAAAGTCCTGCTTCCTGGGAAATTCCTCAGGCCCTGGAAAACCGGGATGGTTTTCCTAAAAGCCAGTCACTCTGGGTGGAGCATTTTATCTATCCTAACCCTTGCTCATGAACCAACATGTAACCTGCTTTGGCCAGTAGGATGTTAGCAAATGTCACCCAAGGAGAGGCTTTTCAGCTTCTCTGTCTCTGTCAGGAAAATGCCTGAGCTATCCTGCTGGAAAGGTACACATTTGGCCCAGATGCACCAGCCAACAGCCAGCAAGACATGGAATGAGCCTAGTGTGACCAGAAGAACTGCCCAACCAAGCCCAGCCCAAATCTTGGAGCTGCAGACCTGTCATTTAAATAAATGCTCCATTTTAAGACACTGTGTATGGATGTGGATGTGTGTGAGTGTGTTTGTGTGCATGCACACGTGTATGAGTTTTCCAGCATTATCATGGTAATAGATAACTGGTACACACCTAGTGCCCAAATTAATTCATTACATGCTTGAAATCCAGAGTGATTTCTATTTCCTGCACTGAACTCTGACTGATGTAAAACTTGACACACACTTGCTCAGTTAAATGTCACAACTACTTGCTGAGGTAGGTGTCATTCCTTCTCCCATTTTACAGATGAGCTTCATAGATATTAACTAAATCATCCATGTCCATCTAACTAGGAAATAGAAGAGCAAGAAAGCAAATGCGAGCTGCTAGGCTTGAAAGTCCACATTCTGAACATTGACTGACACAGTTTCCACATCTAGGGGAGAAGAAATATTAGCAAGTTTCCTCTGGAAAAAATCTAGAAGAAGACAGGTTTACAAGGTCTAAATTGGATGAGAGCTGTAAAAGAGGTACTGGTTTCATGCTAAGAATCTGAAGCTTTAAGCATGCTTGCATATTCCAGAGCTGAATTCTTTGAGGCTTGTGCAACCTCTTCATCTAATATGGTTGGATTTGGCTCTATCTTCAGATTTGCTCATGCCTTCCATGACAGCATGTTAAACAGCAATCTCAAATAAAGACCCACTCATCTGGACAAAGGGAACACACCTCACTCAGGCCCTTCTTTGATTTATAACTAATTCTCTTAACTTGTGGCCCCAGCAAATGGGAGATTGCTGACTAGCTCGAACAATGAACTTGTTAGTTAACAGAATTAACAGTGTGTTGTTTCACTGTGATGACAGTAATAAAACAGGAGACGTGAAGCCGATATAGTCACAACTGAATCGTAATGGATGAGATATTTACAGCAAAGCTGTTAAAACATTGAATAAAATATGGGAAGAGCAAAAGCAGATGTGTTTTTATTCTTCTGAGTTGAAGCTTGTAAGGTAAAAAGATAGTTTGAGTAATAATCACAGGTTCTGATTCACAATGCATTAATAAATATTCATATGGTACCAGCCGCTGAAACTTTCCAGATACAGAAATAAAGTGAGAAAGCCTGTTCCTGCCTTACACTATGCTAAGTTTAGATTTTCAGACACACATGTCAATATCTCCATTAGGTTCTTATAAAAGTTCTCTTTTATTTTTCACCACCTTCCAAGTCTTGCTGGTGAAACACTCTCCTTTCTTTCTTTCTTTTCTTTTCTTTTTTTTTTTTGTCCTAGCGTCGCAGTATTTCCCCCACTCGAACCATAAGAGAGTACAAAGAAATGATGGTCTATTAATAAAGAAGAGACCTATAATTTAAGAAGGTAGAGGTGGAAGGAAATGAGTATTTCTCTTTTGAATTAGGCACAGGTAAATGAGCTTCATATCCCTCTGGAAATCCACAATCCCTAATGAATCCGAAAGATGAGGTGCTTGATTTTGCAACAGCAAGCAAAACACATTTATGTGCTTTTTCTTTTGTTATCATTGTCTTTGTTTTCAAAAGAGCAGAGGATTTTTTTGAGGGCACAGGGGAAAGCTATCACTTTACCCAGATCTGAAACAATTTGGGAAACATAACTTGGGGGGCGGGAGTGTATCAGGATGCTGGGTCCAGGTTATGTTTCCTTGCATTTCCTTGCTGGGAAAGGAGGGAGAGGCTTGACACAGACCTAGCTTGGATTTTTTGAGAGGAAGAAGGAAGAAAGGAAGACAAGAATGCATTGCAGGGGCCCGAACACCTCCAGCTGGGGGCTGCAGCCCTTCCTAAGTGCACACTGCGTTTGGGTATCGGAGACTCCTTGATGGATGACCATGTGTATCGCGGTCGGTCACACAACAAGGCTAGTGGAGGTTGCTATGACAGCCTTTGTTCCCCATTTCCCTGCTTTTAGTGGCATGTGTATGTACCTTGGCTTGTATGAGAACTGCAGGGCTTTGTGTTGAATTCTTACTTTTCCCTCGGTTTTATTAATGCCTGTGTCCTTTTGACTCCCTGCATGTCACTGCGTCTTCTTCCTGGGCTTGCACAGAATCGTTCATTTGGGTTCCATTCCGTGCTTTCCCTCGGATGATCTCTGTTGGCTCCAAATGAGGATTTGTCATTGTTTCCCACCCACTATCCCCGCCCTGGCCTTACCATTATTATTTTTTTCTTTTTAACTAATTCCATCCCCACAGACCACACTGCATTTTTCACTTCCTTTCTCTGCTGTGTGTTCTTTGAAAATCCGAATGGGATGTTCTGGGCACTTGTCTGTGGATCACAGTTCTGGGAAGGGTAGTTTCTGAGTGGGGCAGGTGCAAGATCACTCAGGAAGGAGCAGCCCAAAGCTGGGGCTCAACAGGGCAGCCTCTTTTTACCAAATGCTCCTGGGCAAGAGAGAGTCATTCCCAGAACCTTCTCTGCACACAAATCATAGAGCAAGTAGGCCTCTCAGGGGTCAAGAATCCTAGGCCACTTTCTTTGTGGGCGGCTCCCAATATACAGGACCATGAAGATGGACCAATGAGGGTTATAAAAATTGTGGTATACTTAAAATAGTTATGCTTAACAAATTAACATTCCTTGCACAATTCGAAGGCAATGTTATTGTACTATGTGCAAACCAGTTAGCAGGTTTATAAACAACATTTAGTCCATATGCACTACTCATACCCTTGCAAACAAGACTCACTCACAAAATCCAACCACACAAGATACCTTAGAAAGCATGCGATGCTTGAAAGCTAACATCATTTGGTTTATTGGCTAAACCTTGAAGGAGTTGGTTAATTCCCTGATCATACTCTAATTCTCTTGTCGCTCTGTGCATAATTGATGAGGCATTTTTTTCCTTAATCGGGGGAGGCTGGTATGAGTTTTAGAAACCTCACATTCTTTTTTTCTAGTAACTTTAGCACAGGAATTAATTATTCCTATGCAATCATCTTTTTTGGAAGAATATTTGGAACGTGCTTCTTGTCTCTTTTCCCTTCAGATATTTTCTGCTTCTTTGAAATGGACAGCCTAAATGTTAGCTTTACTGGAGTTGAACATACGGTAACACTTAACCCAGCTGAAAAATGTACTGCTTGCCAATGACTTTTACGTCTATATTAAGACTATGCTGGTAATATAGCATGTTTAAACATAGTATGTTCAAATGCAGAGAGTATGGTAGATCCAGGCATCAATGATACACTTCCTTTGAAAATGCAAAGACTGCAAAATACAAGCCAGGTATGGCTACTTAGAAATTTGTGCAAATAAGAAAAATATAGTTATCACTTTTTAAGGCACTGGTTTATATCTGACTTTCCTCTGTGTTGGTATTATTTATTCATTGGCAAATAGAGAATTTCAGCTATAGATGGGGGTTTGTTGTTTCCCTAGGTAATTGGCAAATGAATAGTCCAGAATCTGATAAGTAAATGCTGCATCTGATAAATTGAATAAATAAATGATTCAATATTGTTGCCAGAAACTGGGCTATAATTTTGTTCCAGTTTAAATCTTGAGTGTACTATGCTTCTAGGACCTCATTCTTAAGATAAGGCTCTTTCTTTATGAATGAAATTTATTTACAGGAAATGAAACATTTGGGTGTTTGTGACTTTCTCAAGGCTGCACAGTGAGTCTGAATTAAGTCTGTGTAACAAGTTCTAATCCCATGGTCCAGCAGTTGGACCATCCTCTCTTAGCTTCTCTGAGAATTAATTTCTCATTACAAATAAATACATTCTGCACCATGGGCTGCACATACCAATGCTAAGCACATTTCCTAACAGATATTTCAAAGGTATAGAAGCTCATGCATCTTCCCAAAAGCAACTCAAAGGACATTCACACAGCAGGTGACATAAGAGTCCTTGGCAGGCAGAGAGGATGCAGAAGTCCTGTTCAGTCGGCTATTCCTGACCAAGCTTGTCTGCGTAGATCTGGTTAATATGCACACATCTCCCACTTGAAACTGGGCTCCTGGCTCACAATGAACCTGGCAACCTGGCCAATCAGATCCAAGTCTACCATGTTGCCAGGGTAACTAATACACAGTCACAAAAACAGAATGATCACAGTGGGGAAAAATACAAAATGCAACATTTTCATGCTTAGAGAGAGAAAGAGAAGACATAAGCGGACCATACGTTGCAGGAACTGGTACTTGTTTCTCCCTTACATATGCCCCATTAATTTGGGGCAATATGCAAAATGCATATGTGTACATGTATGTGTCTATCCACATTCAAAGGAAATATATGCCTCACTTCTGGAATACTATTAGTGAATTTACGATAGGAGAAAGATGACAGATCATGATCTGAGGTAGAAGACTCAAGGAAAATAAGCATCCGACATGCTTTCTAAGAAACTCCTGTTTTCAAAGGATGCTTCTGGGCTCACTTAACTCAGTTGATGGTCCCCACTTTGAGCATGGAAATGCTGCTGCCGCCAAGATTATAAAAACCAACCCACACTCTAAGACAGCGGTAACTATCTGCAGGCTAGCTGGGGCTCCTGCTTTGGCATGTGCCCCCATGTCATAAGTGCCCAAGCAAGTGATTTTGAAAAATGTCAGTGAGATCACCTCCTTACCCTGTGAATGGATCCTCGTTCCTCCCCAGGCTTCCTGTCACAGGTTGAGTGAGTGGCAGGCAGTGTTCTCACTGGGGCTGGCCAGGTCCTGCTGAGCCTGCTTCTTCCTAACTCTCTGCTCTTATTTCTTGACCCTCTTCTCTGTAATCTACCATCACCCTTCTCCCTTCCTGTCCCTCGAACATGCCAAGTTGATTCCCACTTGTGCTAGTTTCCTGGGGCTGCCGTAACAAGGCTCCACAAACTGGGTGGCTAAAAACAGAAATGTGTTATCTACAGTTCTGGAACCTTGGAGTTCGAGATCAAGGTGTTAGCATGGCCGTATTCCCTCTGAAGACTCCTGGGGAATCTATTCCATGCCCTTCTCTAAGCTTCTCATGTTGTCGGCAGTCCTTGGTGTTCCTTGGCTTGTGGATGCATTGTCCCAATCTCTGCCCCTGTGGTCACATGGTGTCCTCCCTGTGTGTCTCTTTATCTCTTCTCTTCTTATAAGGACACCAGTCATTGAATTAGGGCCCACCCTAATGGAGTATGACCTCACATTAACTTGATTCCATTTGCAAAGACCCTGTCTCCAAATAAGGTCATAGTCACAGTAAGGAAATCAGCATTCCTTTCTGGGAAACACAATTCAACCCACAACACCACCTCAGAGTTTCTACCTTGAATTCCCTTCTACAGATCTTTCCATTGCTGGCTCCTTCCCATCTTTCCGGACTCAGCTCAAAAGCATCCTGCTCAGGAGGCTTCTCTGGCCACGCACATTGAACTCCCCATCCCCCAACTCCCTATCATCACTGCCCTTGATTTCTTTTTAAACCTTATCAGCCCCTGACATCCAATCCCCGCCCTCTCTCATGGGAATATAAACTCCCGGGAGCAGCTGCTCCACATGTCCTGTTCACTGCTCTGTCCCCAAGGCCAGGGGACTACCTGTAACTGATGAAGAGCTCTGTAACCACGTGATGAATGTGAACGTCCAGTGGGAAAATGCAGGGAACATGGGATGTTGGAGAAGAGAAAGCAGAGGGCTGAGGGAACGTGGAATTGACAAGTATTCAACTGCTTATTTAACAAGTGTGCATTGAACATCTAATATGTGCCAGGCTCTGTTCTATGTTACGGCTTGACCAAGACAGACACAAACCCTTGGCCTCATGGGACCTGCATCTAAGTGAGAGGACAGCCCACGTAACACCAGCAGCTACCCACCCCATGGTGAGTGCTTGCTATCTGCCAGGCACAGGGCAGGATGCCTGTGGTGTCAAATACCACGCAAAACCACAGGAGGCAAGTGCTATAATCAATTCTACTTCTTCCCAGGTGAGGAAATTATTTCAGAGCAGTTAAGTAGGTTGCCTTCATTCACCTAGCTGGTGAGCAGGAGAGCAAATTCCCCCCATGCAGTCAGGTCCAAACCCCACCCTCTTCACTGCCCCATTATGCAGCTCTTGAAGAAAACAGTATCTCGTTCAATGCTGGACAGAAGTCTTCGTGGTTGGTAATCAGCTCCATTTTCCTGAGGAGAAAATGAAACTCAGGGAAGTTAAATCACTTCCACGCATTGCACAGCTAACAGAGCCCATGTTTATAAGCATTTCCTTTAATGTCCTCTTCTCAAGCTCATAGGTTTGTAGGCAGATATAGCAAGGGTATTCTTCTTAACAGAGTTCAGATTCCAGGGCTCTTAAATTCTAAAGTGTGCAGGATTCACCAGGGGATACCAAATGTAGATTCTGAATCAGCAGGTGAGATGTTTCCACTGGCCTTGAGTGACCTTCTGGCTTCCTGGGTCTCCTTGATTTCTCACTCATGTCTGTATTCACCACACAGTGGGCTTGTGCTGCAGGATGGTTCCTGAGTGTTGGGGGGCTCCGTGACCCAAATCACTTCTTTTTGTTATCTCTTGAAATAGACATGTGCGACTTGCCTGCCCCAAGTCCAGTTGTTTGTTTTTCTTCTGACAATAATATCTCAAATTTCCTTTTGGGGAACCACGCCTCCCTAATCCCAATTCATGGGGTTTGAATTGATATGACTCCCCTCTACCCCCAGCTCCAGGTGTGACGACTGACCTAAGTGTGGCCAGTGATAGTGATGCCAGGTACTTTAATCAGCTCTATCAGGAACAAGAAGCCATCTTTTTACTAGGCCTATGGAGTGCATAAAGTACATACATGCCTGGTGCTTTGTGACTGTAAAGGAAGTCAACCAAAGAATAAAGCCAGCAATAAGGTAAGTAGAGATGAGAAATAAAAAGAGAAAGAGTCCTGATGAAATCTTGGAACTGCCGGATCTAATCCTACGAGGTAGGTTTATCACACAAACTCCCATAGTATTTAAAACAATAAAGGCCCCCTTTTGCTTAAGTCAGATTAAATTAGATTTGGACACTTGTTGCCAGAGAATCCCAAATAAAACACCTCCTTCAGGCAAAATGCTCCTATTCTCCAGAAAAATCACTGTCTGGAATTGGATTGGCTCATGGTGGTATTTCAAACTATAGTGTGAATGACTAGACATGTTGACTCAACCACTGGGAAGTTTTGAATCAATTGTTTGAAAACAGCTAGAGGGTGACTGACAGCCAGTTTTATAAAAAAATATTTTGAGTCTTTATCTAAATTGTGTATTTTCATTTTTTTAAGCACTGAAAAATAGGTACTTGGCAAATCTCAAATGCGTTTCTAATTTATAGAGCATAACAGAAGATATTTTATGTGAGAAAAAGTTCTCATTATTGCTTATTGCCTATTTCACTTATTTCACATGGATCTGAAATGCAAAATTAGAAGAGTTTAACTTTTTCATGACCTTCTTCCCTCTCTCATCTCTTCCCCTTCCACCCTTTACCACTCCCATCCTCAGTGTCAATAGTACAAGGATGCATCATCTGGAACTCTAACTTTTAAAGACTGAACTTTCTCTCCATGAGAAGGAAGGGTGTGGTTAATATGTGACTTCTTTTAAGATCACACAGTGAAGTTACAAGGTCTTACTTTAATTTCTTAATTTTTCTAAAGTTAGAAAACAAACACTGGTTCATTATAGCAAAGGTAGCAATGTAGTGTATAAGGAATTTTTATCTCTACTCCTTTCTATCTCCATCTCTCTTGAAGTAGCTGATATTATCAGCCTAACATGTATCCTTCTATTCCATTTCCTATGGTTTTATAACCAGATGCAAATACATGTATGTACATGCATACGTATGTTTATACATATACACACATCATTTTTTACATGCTCTTGTATGCTGTTGCTTTTGGATATATTTCCAAAGGTAGGATTGCTGGGTCAAAGAGTATGTATGATTTTATTTTAAATGTACTTAGCAGATTACTTTCCAGAAAGTTTACAGGACTACACATTCTTACCGTCTATTTCCCCAAATCACTGCTAGCCTAGTATGTTTTCTTGTTGCACTCTCTTTGTCACCTCTCTTCCCCTGGGTGATGGAGATGCAAAGGATTATTCAAAGCCCATTTCTTCTGACCAGTGGGAAGCCCCGAAGGGGTTAATTTCCAGGAACCCTCAAGAGAGAGGCATTCCTCCTTGGAAAATTAACACCAGACTGGGATTCTTTCTCAGTATTTATTCTCCAGGCCAGGAAGTTACAGAAAAGGAACATAGGTGGAGTTATGGTTAAGTATAGTTTAACAATAGAGGCTGGTAACATCAGTGAAATAACAAAGTGACATTCCATAATGCAATTAGTAAAAAGTTAAGTCAGTCCACCAATAAAAGCCTGTTCTTAGCAAACACTTTCTTTCCCTACAGCAATTTCCTTAGCATATTTAAATAACAATCAAGTAACTTTCTTAACATATCGATCAGTAGGTTAACCAAAGACATCTGTCCTTGAGCCAGCAACTTTGCTGTGTTACGATACTTTATCTACAACAGAGACTTTAGCCTGGGGAAAGTTTCCTGTCCTTTGCAAGCTTAACATTTCTATATGTAATTTTTATTTATTTTATTTTTTTATTTTTATTTTTAAATTTTTAAAATTTTTAAAAAATTTTATTTTGTCAATATACAATGTGGTTGGTTACTGTGGCCCATTACCAAAACCTCCCTCCCTCCTCCTTCTCCCCACTCCCACCCAACAATGTCCTTTCTGTTCGCTTGTCATGTCAACTTCAAGGAATTGTAATTGTTATGTCTTCTTCTCCCCGCCGGTTTATATGTAATTTTTAAAAGTTAGGTTATACCTGAAACTGCAGGGCTTTGAAAGCTAGGCCCTATGAAATACATTTGCTTTATTAATGTTAGTACTCTCTACATTTTCTCACTTGTACTGTCAGTTGAATGGGTAAAATGTGTGTTTGTTCATTGTTGTTGCTGTGTTTTTATTGTTGCTCTGGGATCATTTGGATTTTTTCTTCTTCTAATTGCCCATTTAGTGGGTTGTTGGTCTTCTTATGTATTTGTAGGAAATTTTTGCCTTAAGGATTAACCATTGGCCTGTTACATGTGTTTCAGATATTCTTTCTCATCTGTTGTTTGTCTTGTTGCTTCATTGATGGGATCTTTTGCTAAGCAACATGTTTACATTTTTATGATTTAAGATCTCGTTAAAATGAATGTAGGTACTTCACATTTCTGTTAGTTAGGAAAGAAAAAACTAGGTGGAGGTTTTTGATGACAACCATATCTATGGTGAGACCACTCTTGTTCAGACCATCAGTGTTCAAGAGTCTCACAGAAAGTACTAGAAAAGAGGTCATTATAGTTAGAGAGCAACAGCCCCAAATTCAAGATTCCCAGTTTATTCCAACGTGATGTGAAAATCTAGGTTTATTTCTGCACCTTCTTTATTAGCTGGTTGGAAATATTCAAACCAACCATCCTGTTGAAAACAAGAGGATACAGCCCTGACCTGACTTATGACTACTGTGGTTTCTCCTTAATCACCAGAGTCAAATTATCTTTAAAGGGAATATTCATGAAACCAATCTTCTTTTCCACAAATTTAAAGTCTCTGTCTTAGGAGTTCCACTCCTTTCCTCACTGGGGTATTTTATCTTTTAAAAAATAACATTATTTGCTCTGTTCAGGAGATGGCTACAGGTGAGCCACCATAGGCAGAGGTTTGAAGATGATCAGGAAAGAATGACAGACAGAGTTACGGGGGTGAATCCCAAGAGTTCCTGTCTGTGGGTTTATGATTCCTATTGAAAGTCTGGAAGATATGTTTCTCATCCTCTAGAAATAAAATATGAATATCATCTTGAATGTATCCAAAGCTCAGAATAAGGCCTTCACTAATTTCCCTCCTCACCCTAGCACCCAGTTGCTTCAGCGTCTGACACTGGATTCTGTGACAGCTATTATGTCCAGAGACCTTTTGCTGAGAAATTATGATTATTCTTTTTCTCTTTGCAGGACTGAGCACTGTCCCCATTTTGAGTCTTTAAGACCACCAGTAAGGGTCTAATATATGGCCCCAATTCACGTGCCTTCTTGCATTTCAGGTGCTCTTTTGGCGGGAGGCTGCCCCTTGTAATAATGAGAATAAAGGTAACACGATGTTTATTGAGTGCTGACTCCACGTGGTGACTCTGCCACCCAAATACTATGCCAAGTGGGTTCTTTACAGAAATTATTATAATTCTTTTGATCTTTACAATAACCCCATGAACTATCTGGTCTCATAAATCTCCTTTTACAGATCAGGAAACTGAGGCTCAGAGAGAGGTGAGAGCAATTTGCCTAGACACAAAGAAGTAGTGAGAAACAGAACAGGATTTGGAACCCAAGAGGGCTGGCAGCTGCAGCACAGATTGTACTTAAGCACTGTGCTTGCTGCTTCCTAGAGAATGCAGGATAGAATTTTTAAAAGCAAGGCCCACACTTAAGAGACAGAAGTCCAAGGACCCCCTGAAATTTTATTCAGAATGTTGGGTGAGGTTTGATTTATTTTGTTCTTTCCCAGTAGCTAACAATTTAATCATGCACCCTAGTTTTAAAATATTTTCAGCATGCACTTTAGTATTTGTATATTTATTTACAAATTACATACTTGCACCAAGGTATTGTTATGTCCACCATAAAGCATAAATAAGCAGTTGGAATTTTGAATGGTGCCTTAGTCTGTTCAGGATGCTATAACAAAAATACAATAGATAAGGTACCTTAAGCAACCAAACATTTATTTCTCACATTTCTGGAGTCTGGAAGCTCAAGATCAAGATGCCAGCATGGTCAGGTTCTGGTGAGGGTCCTCTTACAAGTGGCAGACTGCCAACTTCTCATTGTATCCTCACATGGCAGAAGGGACAAGAGATTTCCCTGGTGTCCCTTTTGTAAGGGCACTAATCCCATTCATGAGGGCTCCACCTCATGACCCAATCACCTACTGAAGGCCCTGCCTTCTAATACTGTCAAATGGGAGGTTAGGATTTCTACATACAAATTTGGGTTGAACACAGACATTTGGTCCATTGCAATTGGATAAGATAAAACTGAAATAAAGTACTTGCAATCTAATTATTTTATTCGTTAATAGTACAGAAAGCTCTTTGCTCTCATTAAAGAAAATCAATATTAAAAATGTACTTCATGGTTAGTTTTACATGTTTCATGACTTGTGATGGCTACATGCAATTATTAAATAATATTTCAAGGCATAACACGCATTGGGGATGAGGTTCATCATTGCAATTACCCAGTACTGTGTAACAAATTATCCCTAAATTAGTGGTTTAAACTCACAATTTTGGATTGCTCATGATTTCTGTCAGGAATCAGGAAAGGGCTCAGCTGGCTGGTTCTCACTTGGATTTTCTCCTGTGGTGCAGTCCAGGCTGAGGCTATGGTCATCTGAAGGCCCCACTGGTTGGATGTCCAAGGTGTCCCATTCATGTGGCTGGTGGTCCTGGAAGCTTGGCTTGGGTTGTTGACCAGAACATTCGTGTGACCTGTCTATCCTCATGGTCTCCATGTAGCTGGACTTCGTACATAGCAGAACAAGCATCCCAAGAAAAGCAGACGGGGAGGCTGTGTGGCTCTTCCTGACTTAGCCATAGAAGTCATGCAGCATTCCTTCTGCTGTAATCTATCTGTCAGAGCAATTATAAGCCTGCCCTGTTTCAAGGGTTGGGGAATTAGACTACCCCTCTTGATGAGGGAAGAGTGAGATCTCATTGCAGGCTAGCATATGAAATGGAAGATGTTGGTGAGGCCACCTTTGGAAAATATCTTCCCCATTCATCGCTACAGATTTAGTCATTTATTAATAGATAGTTTTGGAATACCTTTTATGTGCCAGGCTATGAATATGGGAAATAGCACTGAAAAGCACGAGGTCCCTGCACGAAAGACTTGGGGAGCCTATATTCTAGTACAGAAAATACTGGACCATGTATCTAAATGAAAATCTGCATTTTAAATAATCTTGATAACTTTATTTTTTTGTTTGATTTCCTGACAGATCTGAGTTGGTCATCACTAGTTTTTACATCACAATGAAACTGACTAAAAGCTCATACTAAGAGTAGGAGAAGTTACATCTGTGACACTTTCTTGTCACATGCAGGTGCTTGCATTGTTGGTATTTCCTTCAATTCAGATTGCTTTGCAGGAATCTTTAAGCCTCTAGTCCTTTTCGTGAGAGCCGCTATAGTTAAGAAAAGATAGTGTGATCTGCAAATCCACACTTCCCAGCACATGTGAAGGGCAGGAAACCTCAATAAACCGTAGGCTAGAGGGAGTAAAAACTCCATTGTCTCTCTACCTCATTCACCCCCTCCCCAACCCTTTAGGTTGTAGAATTCCCATCTTTTCTTGGAATTCCTGCAATACCATATGCAACTGAAGCAGAGAGAGTGAGACATGTCAAGCTGCTTATTAAGATATAACACAGTTTAATTTCTTATTTTTAGTATAAAAATAAGTATAAATAGAAGGTCTAATGTTGTATTTTCTCCTGCTTATTTTCCACTTTGGAAGCCACTGCTCTAGACATAATCAGGAGAACTCCTCTCTGTCACTCATCAACCAGTTAAAGAGGTTGATGCTTCTATAGAGGACAGGGTCCCCAGTAATGAAGCAGCCAGACCACACCCCTTGTCTGCTTTTGCACCTGCACTGAGTGATGAAGCAAGACCAGCTGAAATGCATTGTATCTCACAGGAAGCAGCCTGACATACCACACTGTTTAAATTTAAGGGAATGCAAAAGAGAAGCTCATCCTAGCTTAAATAGATAAGGGAAGGGGACTTCCCCCCCCAGTGGCTTGTCTGCTTTGGGTGGAGACTATACACTGATGAATCTTGCAAATGTTTCTGTCCGTATGTTAGAATATCTCAGGCTTTCCTCTCTGGAAACCTTCGTGCTCTGTTGTCTGAGAAATTTGTAAATAGTGATAAGCCATCTTGAAAATGGAGCTGGAACGTGGGATGTTCTTGTTTCTTTCTTGCCAGGGGCCACGGGCACTTATTCCTCAGTTGATGCATCAGTGACCAGGGTTATTGCTCCCAGAATCGATGTTAAACCACACAAGTGACAGAGATTTTCTCAGCTGTGCTATGAATTCAGTCTAGGCTTATTTCAATTCTGGCTAAATAATTCAAATATGAATAGTAACAAAGTTATTAACAGCAATGCTAATAGTAATTTTAATAGCTAAGAGCTACTCAGTGCCAGCTCCTTGCTACTTCTTTTGTGCTAGATAGCCACATGGATTTAATCCTCACTTCTTGCAGCCACTCTACAAGGTATGTACTGTAAGTTACCTGACATCAGAACAAGAAACTTCTCCAAAGTTTGGATAAATTAAACAGCTTTGGTAACAGAAGCTGAGCCCAGGGAGGACCCCCGTAGTCTGACTCCAGGGTTGCAAGATGAATTAATGGTTTCCAGAAATATATTTTTTGTTAGAAGGTCAGCTCCACTGCTCTGTGATCATCCTATGTCAATGCCTCATGCAGGACGTTGCCAGGTATGGCAGGCAGAATTCTAAGATGACCCTTAGTGACCTCCACCCTTGTGGATTCCCCTCTGCTCAAGTGTGGGAACAACCTGTGGATATGATGAGATATCACTCCTATGGAAAAAAGGATTTTGCTGTTGTAATTACAATGCATAATTAGTTGACCTTAAAATATGGAGATTATTTTGGATGGGCCTGACGTAATCAGGTGAGCCCGTGAGAGAGGCTGTGCTTTTCCTAGACAGAGATTTGAAGATGAGAGAGGTTGGACATGAGGGAGAGCTTCCACTGCTGGCTGGGAATGGAAATGGCCACATGGCAGGGAGTGTGGGTGGCCTCTGTAAGTTATGAATGACATCAACAGCAGGCAAGAAAATGGGGACTTCAGTCCTGTGACCTTAAGGAACTGAACACCTGTCAATGACCTGACCCGAATGAACTTTGAAACGGATCCTTACCTAGACCCTCCAGATACGAAATGTGCTCAGCTGACATCTTGGTTTCTGCCTTGAGAGATCCTGAGCAGAGAACCCAGCTACACCATGCCTGGACTTCTGAACTCTGAACTGACAGCTGATGAATGGGGGTTGTGTTAAGCTGCTAAATCGTTGGTAATTTGTTACATGACAATAGAAAATTAATGTGCTTTGTGTGCCCATGTGCCTTTTCTGCACTGTTGACTCAGTGAAGTGCCACAAAATTATTTCTTTCCCATTCTTCTTTTTCTTCCATCTTTCTTTCTTCTTCCTCCCTCCTTCCCTCCCTCCCTCCCTCGCTTCCTCCCTCCCTCCCTCCATCCCTCTCCCTCCCCCCCCTTAGCATTGTGCTTACACATGGCAGTGCTGTGAGCGTGGGCTGGAGAGGCCGTGTACTTGGTTGCGAGCACTGGCTCTGGAGTCAGACTCCTGAATTTAAGCCTGGCTGAGGCTTACTGGCTGTGGGACTTGGACAAATAACTTAACCGCCATGTGTGAAATGAGAATGAAATAATCACACTAGCTCATCAGGCTGGGATGAGGGCGAAAAGACGTTTGCATGTAAGGTGCCTGGGGCATAGTAATAACTCACCAAAACATCAGTTATTATTATTCCATGAATTAGCAACTGTGTTCCATGAATTAGCAAGTGAATTTTAACCACTGTGGAAAGAAACCTTTTGAAATAACTCAAACATGTTTCTACCTGCTTAAAATAAGTTTACGGAACTCTTTACTGTTGTCGGATGCTCCTTTGTGAGCGTGGCCATGGGCTGCATCAAGCAACAGTCACTTCTGGGTTCTGCACAGGTGCTGTGGGATGAGAAGGCACAGACAGCAATCCAGCCCGTGCCCCTAGCCAGCAGCAAGTCGTCTCTGTTCCCCTGCGGAGACACTTGTCATACTCTCCCATTCTGCTTTCTGGCCACTAGGAGACCCTTGGGGGACGCACTCGTGGGCTCTGTTGCTTTCTAGCTTTCAGGTGGGCCAATTACTAAAAAGTGGAGATCAGCTACCAGGGGAGAGCAGCAAACTCTACCAGCCCCTCCTTGGGCTGGGGGAGTCCAGGGCATTTCTTTTCCAGCTCCCCTGCTGTAGGATTGCCTTATCTGATTGCTTTTTCGGTGGTCATCATTCCTCCTGAGGTAGTCTTTTCCAAACAGTTTTACCTTGTACCTGACTCTAGAAACTACTTCCTCCCCAATCTCTCCAGACCTAGGGATGGTAACAGCACTTTGGCTTCCCTGCACCATACCTCTTTGTAAGCAGTGACTTTTCTAATTATCCTAATCTGAGCATGCCATCTGATTTGTGATAGACCCTAGACTGCTGCACCAAGATTCCTCTTTTTTTTTTTTTATGAATAACTAAGAAAGAGTGCATAGGTTCTGACTGTAGCTCTGTTATTAGCAAAGTGCTTGGTTTTGGCCGCCTCTGTGTGGGCTGCTCAGAGGACCATTCCTTTTGCTTCTCACTGGGTTTGGGGTTATGCTCTGTGTTAATGAGGTCTGATGTTCTGCTGTTGGGACACCCCACTCCACTGCATCTTATTTTGAAGCAAACTCAGGTCTGAATCCATTGAAACAGGAGCTGACACAATGAAGGAGCAAACTCTCAAACAAGACAATTTTTAAGGTTGTTTGTACATGTCTCTCGCAAAACCAAATTGTCCTTTGAATTCCATTTTCTGCCGATTATTTTGGGAACCTCTAGAAATGGAGAGGGCATTTGGTTTTGTTACGGAACACTTCTATTTTGCATATTGACATACATTTTAACCAGAAAAAGGTCAGTGATGGGGACAGCACCACTTGCTGGCATGACAGCCGACATTTACCTGGGCCTTCTCGATACACTGCAGTTTAAAATAATTTAGTAAAATAATTGTTATGATTGATTTTTATTTTATTTTTGGACCAGAGTTCACTCTTGTTGTTTTTGGGCTGGTTACTTTCAGAAGCATGCATTTCTTTTTGATGGAAATTTATTTCTTAAGTTCTGAGTGGATGATAAACTTTGATTAAAATCACAAACTCTTTTGTGCTCTGTTTGCAAAAGCTGGTAAAGCGAATTGCCATTGACATATTCCTTGGCCAACATGTTTATCGGGTGACATTAGAATGACAGAAAATGAATGGCTGAAATTTTTTTTAGCATAACTTTCTTACTTGTAAATTGCACATCTTCTGAAGACTTTAGCTTCAGGGGCCCTGAGAGAAAGGTAGGCATGTGAACACACTATCATCACAATTATAACAGCCATGTAGCTTTAGTTAATAATTCTTTGTTGACCAACAATATAACCATATTTTTGGGAAAGGAAAAGAAAAAACAATTTATATTTAAAATGGGTTACTACTGTCCCTGATGAGAAAGGAAGAATGCACTTAAAGAACAATGCACTTAGACTAAAGAAAAAGAAGCAATGCCCACAGAGGGCCAGAAAAGTACCAGAAAAAATAAAATCCCAGTTCCATTTGAGAAACATTACTGACCACCTACTGTGTGTCAGGTGCTTTGCCTGGGGTTGCTTCTCACAGAATCAGACAAGATGGACGCCATGTTTTACATCAACTTGCTTAGCATCTCCCAGGACAGAAGAAATAGAAAATTACCTGTAGTGAATATTTGCTGTCTCTTCCAACCTCCTTTCCTCCTTCTGGTCTTCCATGGTATTATTCTTCCTTCCTGCTTCCAGGCATGAGTTGTAGACAGCACTGACCCATTTCCACCTCTAGCTCCAGGGTGGGCATGTGATGTTTCGGTGGCCACCTGACTCAAAGTGTTACAATAATATGCCATTGTACACTGGGCAGAAACCAGAGGAAGTTCTGATCTGCAGTATTTGATTGTACCTAATAGGATTTCTAGGTGTAAGGGTAATGTAAATCTACAACTTCTGGAGGCTATCATGTAGAGAAATCTTGCCTGAAAATGAAGCTAAGCACAGTGGAAATCAGAGTTTAGGGACTGACAGAGACCAAGCCCTTATGATGGTATTTGAGTTCCTGGATCCAGCTATGCATGAAGCTACATTTACCCTTTGGTATGTCCATGTATGTAAACCAATACATTGTCTTCTTTCACTTAAGCCTATTTTGATCTTTTTTCAAAAACCAGCACATTTAATTATTATTATGCTAGTTGTTATGTGTTGAATTATGTCCTCCCAAAAGTTATATTGAAGTCCTAACACCCTGTACCTCAGAATATAACCTTATTTGGAAATAGGGTCATTGAGGTTGTAATTAGTTAAGATGAGGTCTTACTGGAGTAGGGTGGGCACTTAATGCAATATAACTGGTGTCCTTACAAGAAGAAGAAAGACACCAAGGGTAAGATGACCAGGTGAAGATGGAGGCAGGGACTGGAGTTTTGCTGCCACAAATCAAGGAATACTTGGGGCTGCCAGAAACTGGAAGAAGCAAGAAAAGATCCACCCCTAGAACCTTCAGTAAGAACATGGTCTGGCTGAACTTGGTTTTGGACTTCTAGTCTCTAGAACTGTGAGGCAATAAAATTCTGTTATTTAAGCACCCAGTCTGTGGTACTTTGTTAGAGCAGCCCTAGGAAACTAACACACAGTAAAAAGTGGTTTGCCATGAGGAGGGTATTATGGGAGTTTAGGTGAGAACATGACTCACCCCAACGAGAAGATGAAGATTTCAGAAAAAGTTTCCAAAAGGAAAATGTCTCTTTCACTGGTTCTTAAAACATGTATATAAATTAAACAAGTGAACAAGGAGAGAAGAGTGTTCTGAGCTCAGGAGCTTGTGGATGTGGAGATGTGTTTGGTGACCTGCAAGGAGGTGGGTGTTGCTCCAGGGACAGTGGACAGGGAGATCCCATGAGGCATGGCACAAGGTGGGCAGATGTGGGTCGAATCACAGTGGGCTTTATGCTTCTCCCCATGGAACTTAAATTCTAATATGAAGGCAATGGGGATCTGTCCACCCAGGAGTCCTAGCAGGGAGTTCATGATAGGCATTTTTAAACAAATTTAGAATTCTTAGGCCCAAGAGTTTTTGGCACCCTATGATACAGCAGAGTTCCTCAGCCTTGGCACTATTGACATTTGGGGCTGGGTAATTCTCTGTTGTGGGGAACTGTCTGTCCTGTGCATTGTAGGGTGTTTAGCAATGTCCCTGGCCTTTACCCACTGGAAGCCAGTAGCACCCATGTCCCAGTGTGATAACCAAATATGTCCCTAGATGTTGCCAAATGTCCCCTGAGGAACAAATAACCTCCAGTTGAGAACTTCTGCATGAGACATTAAAGAGATCAGATTTGTTCTTCAATAGACAACCACTGCAGGCCTGCTAGGCGCCAGAAACTATTTCAGGCACTGGGAATAAGAACTGAGCATGAAAGACAAGTTCCTGTCTTCAAGGAGCTTAGATTCCAGCAGGAATGGCTTCGTATCATATTCCACAGGCCGCTGCAGAGCCAGCTGGGTCCCTGATGACGTCCAAGCTCTGTGGGAGAGAGCTGCCAGCAGAGAGATAAGGTTTCTGCAGTTACAACACCCTCATTCCAGTTGGGGTCTGTAGGGTCAACAGCTGGGGGCCTCCACCTATCTATTATTATGTCCCCCCAAAGATGTACATGGCCCAATCCCCAAAACCTATGAATATGTCAGCTTATGTGGCAAAAGAACACTGCAGATGTTAATGATCTTGAGACGAGGGGATTCTTAAGGTGAGCCCAATGTCATCAGAAGGTTCCTTAGAAGAGGGAGGCAAATGGGTCAAAGACTGAAAAATGAGATGTGTCTCTGGAAGCAGAGGCTGCAGTGATGTGCTCTGAAGATGGAGGAGGCGGCCGTGAGTCGAGGAATTCAGGAGCTGAGAGAGGCAAGGCACAACTTTCTGCTAGAACCTCAAGAAAGAACACAGTCTCCTCATACCTCTTTCTTATCCCTGGAAGATTCATTTTAGATTTTGACCTCCAGAATGATATGATAATGAATTTGTGTTATTTTATGCCACTAAGTTAGTGGTCATTTGTTACAGCAGCAATAAGAAGCTCATACGAAGTGATCTTGAGAAAAGAACCTTGTGCTGGGAAGGCAAAACAGAAAAATAGGGACATTGGTCCCTTGAGGATACCATGCATGCAGTGACCATACCGATGCTGCATTTGCTACTTGTGGATTTGTTTTATGCAAGAGAAAAATTAACTTCTATCTTTTTAAAAACACCTGTTTTGGGTTTTGGTGTGATGTGCCACTGTTCTGTGTGTTCGTATATTCTGTATTTTTCTACTTGACCTCTGTTAATTACAGGGCCAAACTCATGACCAAAGTTGTTTCCATCATCCCTGTGATCCACAGCCACACCCTGAATCCTTCTTTCTCTAACTCTCACACGGCATGCCAGTATTTCCCCTACTGTGAACCAGCTCAGGACCAGGTACCAGACAACTAGAGACAGCCCCATGCTCAGAGCTCACCAGAGTTATTCAGACTAACCCACCATAGCTGTCTCTACCCTGCTTTGCCTTTCCTGCAGAGAGCCATATAAAAGAGGGCCCAGGCTCTCCCCTTGATACTTTCTGCCTCCTGACTGACCCCAGTGCTTCTCCTGTGGACCTGCAGGACATGCTCTTTTTTTCTAGGGGAATTGCGAGTAAGGTTTTTTTTCCCTATGGCATCAACCTGTCTGTGTCATTACTTAGTCACCTTATAAATTAAGACCTGGCACAAATCAGCCACCAGACCAAATTCTAACCAATACAAGCACAATAAAGAATAAAAAAAATAAAAAATTAAAAAAACCCTGTAATTTCAGAAAGGGATGATGATTTGAAGAAAATAAACAGGTGATGTGATAAAGAGTGACCAGATAAAGGTGTCAAGGATCTTTTAGTGTCATTGACCGTTAAGCTGAAACCTGAATGACGAAGCAAAGCATTGGGTGAAGGGTGTTGAAGCATTTCAGGCAGGGGAAGAGCTGGGCGAAGGTGTGGAGTGGGGGTCCTCGTGAATTAGATGGTCAGGTGGTTGGAACATCAGGAGAAACAGAGAATGATGAGGTCAGATGGTGCCAGACCAAGGTGAGGACTTTTGCCTTTCTTCTAGGTGAAGGGGGAAGCCGCTGGAGGGTTTTAAGTGGAAGTCATTGGCTCCAATGTGCATTCTGAAGAAATCACTTCGGATATTTCTTTCTCAAGTATGGGAAAAGCCAACCCACCATATGGCATGGTCCAATTCTGTCATGCCAGCTTTCATGGGTCCCTCCTGGGGCTTTAAAAATTATATTATAGCTGACTCCTAATGTTCATGTGAATTATGATCCAGGACACCAGAACAATGCTCCTTTTCTTTATGTGTGTGGCTTCTACATCAGATACAGTCTTTCCATGCAGCTGATAAATACAAGTACTTGGAAGTATTTTATGGATCAATGAAATATTAATGGACCTGGAGGTACTGTAAGTTTATTTATAAGGCTGGGTCATCTATAGGTCAAATACCATTATAGCAAATGCAATTGTAATGAATATCTTTGATAAATTTGGTTTTTAAGCTCTGACCCATGTCCTACTTATTTCAAACAATATGAAATGTAGGCCCACAATTTCTTAAATGCAATTCTAAAATCCAAAAAACCACCTGAAGACCAAATCTGGCTTATTTAATTTTCCTTTTATGATTTATTCGATGGCCAAAATTGAATGAATCTGATATAATCTATATCTATCTATCTATATGTATGTATAGCCTTTATTTATCCTGCTGAGTGGGAATATTCATATGTTTCACTGCAGAAATAGTGAGTTTGATCACAGGGATCTGCTCTTTGAGACTATTTCTTAACAGATATGAACTGAATTACTTAAAATCCAAGTAATACCTAAATTCTGAAATATATTTGGCCTGCAAGATTCCAGAAGGGGAATTATGAACCTCTACAACCATATGTGATCATTTCTTCAGAATGTGTATAAAAGGCATTCAAGTCATAATTGATAATAATAGAAAGTAAATGAAGATATTGAAGAGACTATAGATAGCGAAACCACATAAATGCTAATAATATGTACATTTTCCCATCCCATGAATCTTATAAAACATTTTGTTTGTGAATGGGGATGGGGAATTTGATTTTCCTATAAGCTTTGTGAGGTCAGGGACTAAGATGATCTTATCACTGTATCCCAATATATGACAGAGTCTGGCAAACAGTAATAAATATTTGTGGAATGCAATTTTTTTCTTTTCTTTTCTTTTTTTTCTTTTTTTGTGACTGGCCAGTATGGGATAGGGATCCAAACCCTTCATCCTGGTGTTATAGTACTGCACTCTAACCAAATGAGCTAATTGGCCATCCTGGAATGCAATTATTAAGTCAGTAGAGGAGCCTAGGAATCAGATGTTGGGCAACCTGCCTGAGTGCTGGGGTCGGTGTATTGGAACTTGGGTCTTGGGTCTCCCATCCCAATGTTTTTTCTCCCTACACTGTCACTGCCTTGCTGAAATGGAAAGGAATTGAAGCTTTTTCTGAGGTAATCAAAGGGATTTTAACATAAAGGAGGAAGAGGAATGCAAGGGTCTTTGTTTAGTTGGATAAAGCTAACCAATCTGTGTAATAGCCAAAGGCATTGCTTCTAGATAAAAGAAGACCATTTAATCAGTTCTAATCCAAGAGCATAATTGGCAGTGAGAGATTGTAAAAGCAAAATATTCACTTCGAAAAATGAAACCTATTAAATTCGGGGCATTGTGATTTCCCATTGTGAGACTGTGGTGCCAGAGATTAAATTCTGTTGTGTGTCTACAGTTCTTGTTATTGACGATGTTTAGTACTATTAACTGAAATTCTACAAATATCAGCCCTCCATAGCTTAAGTGCTGTGTTGCCCCTCATGTAAAACAATTTGCATATATCTCAGATTAATCCTTGATTTCCCTTATTTCCTATATCCTATTTAGAATCCAGTCCTATAGACTCCACCTCCACATATATCTTCCTGTTTGCTCTTCTACCCACATGGCTAGCATCTGGACAACTGGTCTACCTGCTGTCTGTTCTCCATATGGCAGGCAAACTGCTTTCTTAAAAGATGGAAACTGTCTTAAGTTGTGTTCTCCAGAAGCAGATCCTCAGAGGAGGATTTCTGTGAAAGTAATTTATCAGAACATGCTCTCAAAAAAGACTAGAAGGAAATGAGGCGAGGAAGGGAAGGAGGCCAAGCCATCACATAATGTCAAGAAGTCTTGGGGAAGGTGACTTGGCTCTGTCCCACTGGGGAGCTGTAGAGTATAGGCCACACTTCAGATTGTCCAGAGCAGGAGCAAGGGAGCTGGGGTATTTATTCTCCTTGTAGCTGTCAGTCATTTGTAAAGGGCTGCAGCCAGGACTCATACATTCCCAGACACTCTAGGCTCTGAGTATGCAGGAAATAAATAGAATGTTCTCACAACAACCCCAGAAAATAAACACAATTACTACTTTTACTTTACTGACAAGGAAACCAGAGCACAGGGTGTTTAAGGAAATTGCCCAAGACCACACAATCAGGAGTGGTAGAGACAGATGTGACCCTGGAACTCTGTCTTAGAGTCTGTCTTTTTAAATGTGGCTTCAGACGATGCTATAGTATCTCACAAACACTGAGAATGGGCAGTGGCAGAAGTGGCAGAGAACATCTACAAAATTGCTTGCATATCATTTTCTGATGTGTCTAGGTCATGGACGTCAAGGAAAGACCAAAGTATTGTTCCAGACTGAAGAGGATAGAGGAGAATTAAATGCAAGGGTTGATTGTGAACTTGATCCTTTTACTACCAAGGACATTATTAGGACAGTTGGAGAACATGAGTGTGATCTAAGGATCTGATAACAGGAATGTGTCATGTTAGCTTCCTGATTTTGATGGCTAGCTGTGGTTGTATAAAAGAATATTTTTGTTTGTAGAAAATGTACACTAAGGTGTTTGGGGGCATCAGGTCCATAGCTTACTCTTATAGTTCAGCAGAAAAAAGGATTTTCTTACAATTTTTCTGCAATTTTATTTTTTTAATGATTATGAATATTCATGCGGTACAAAGCTGCCCACTTGTGCCCAGATGTGATGGCCAGATCCACACTGGCAGCATGCCCGTTACCACAAATTGTGATTATACCCCATGTCCCCCACCTAATTATCTCCCTTCTTCTCCCCTTTACCCCCACATTTTGTATCCCTAGGTGTGTTCTCCCTCTGCAAGTCCAATGTACCACTGTGGTCTTTCTTTCCTTCCTTCTTTCTCTCTTAGCTCCCACTTATGAGTGAGCACATGCAGTATTTATCCCTCTGTACTTTGCCTATTACACTCATCATAAGTTTCTCCAAGCTCATCCATGTTATTGCAAATGGGAGAATTTCATTCTTTTTTATGGCAGAGTAGTATCCATGGTGCATATACCACAGTTTCCTTATCCAGTCATCCATCAATGGACATTAAGGTTGGTTCCATATCCTGGCTATTGTGAACAGAGCTGCAGTGGACATGGGAGTACAGATATCCCTTCAACATGATGATTTCCATACCTTTGGGTGTGTATCCAGAAGTGGGATTGCTGGATCATATGGAGGATCTATCAGTAGTTGTTTGAGAAACCTCCATACTGTTTTCCATAGTGCTTGTACTAATTTACAGTCCCACCAACAGTGCAGGAGCGTTCCCTTCTCTCCTCACCTGCATTTGTTATTCTCCATCTTTTTGATTATAGCCAGTCTAACTGGGGTGAGATAGTATCTCAATGTGTTTTTTTTTTTTGTTCATACTTGATATTTTTCTGCAATTTTAAAATTGGGAATAAAGTAAATTAAAATATTTTAAAATAGTCTGAAGCAACACATGTTGAAAGATAAATACCTTAATTACAATTCTTAGCTTTGAGTTTCAAAATAGATATTGAGTAAGAAGACAGCCTTGTAAGCCAGGCTTCTATAAGAAACTACTATTATTCTGGGTATTCCTCAAACTGGGCTTTTACATCTCGAAATCAAGCCTTGATGGGCCAACCAGAAAGTGGAACTTAGAGTGGCAAAGGTGAGGTTATGAATTAAAAGACATTTCTGATCACATAGAAGGGAAAATCCCTGGGGGTCAAAAGAAGGAACCCAGAAATGTGGTGAGGGAAGAAGAGGGCAGGAAAATCTGACAGGAGTATCCTGAGGATTCGAGGTTTGAAGTTATCTAGAACACCGGGTCTGCAACACAACTTCTTAATTTGAAGATTGGGGTGAATATAAGCCCCATAGAGCAACACCGTGTTGAGCACAAGGGTGCCTCTGACATGACTTGGGACAGGAGAATACTCCTGGTCTGCCTGGACAGCATCACAGGGCCCCACATACCCCAGCATGAAACCATGAAACAAGAAACCACTTGTACCAAGGGGGTGGGGTGTAGAAGTGTTGTATGAACCATATACCTGGAGGAAGACTGGGTTCAGGAAAAAGAAGTTGAGGTGACTGGAACCTCATGCCCAGGGGCAATGGTGAGATCCCAGGGTCATTAACATCAGGTGCCAACATGGAGCTCAAAAGACTAGTTGGGCTGTACTACATCTCGCTGGACAGCAGCTCAAATGCCTGTGGAGCAGGGAGGCCACACTACATGACATCGGTTCAGTGCGTAGGGAGGGCCATGTCTGAAGACCCTGAACAGAAGAAGCCGCCATGGAAGGGGAGCTCCTGGGACAGACATGCCTTCCTGGCACCATGAGGAACTGACCTTGCCCTGGGAAGGGGGCAAGAATCCTGAGAATTGGGAGAAACTCTGGAAGGTTGGAAAACTACACAAAAGAAAATTTTACAAAAAAAGTATGGATGCCCTTCATTGAAAAGTTAAGGAATTTCTGCCTTCCATGGGAATGAAGCTTGAGAACAAAAGGGACAGATGTTAGAGAAAATGATCTATATATTTTGCCCTCATCCCCCTTCATAGTTACAAATGTCAGCTTCTTTAAGAAAGGATGAAGATGATTGAAACAGCTCAGAAGTATGAGGGATGAGCTTAAGGACACCCTTCGATGACATGTTCAGAGAAAGCTCTTCTGGGAAAACTGAGACCCGGTGAAAGAGAAAAAACCAGTAATGAATAAGGGTGGGAGAAAAGTGAACCAGGAAGAAGAAATAACCCAGACAAAGGCCTTGAAATGTTATCGAGCTTGACATGTTTTGGGTCACAAAAGGGGGCCAGTGGGGTTGTAGCTTAGAAAGTTAGGAGTGGAGTGACCAAGAATGAGGAAGGAGAGGTAGGCAGGGACCAGATCATGTAGGTCATGGGAAAAAGGTCTGGATTTCATGGTACTTCAAAAAATTCATGGAAAGATTTATATTACCTTTCAATTCTATTTTTCCACAGGCTTTTTGAAGTATCCTCCTAGAAAGTGCAGTGGCAGCCATGAAAGAGTTTTAAGGACAAGTACAATGCAATTTACTTTGTAATTTTCAGTGATCATTATGGCCTGTTGGGTAGAAAATGAAAGTGAAGAGACCAGAAAAGAGAGTTGCAGTAAATAATCAGAGATGGAGTTAAGTGGGTAGATTCAGGATGTGATTTGGAGTTAAAACTGCCAGAACTTGCTGATAGATTGGCCGTGGGAAAAGGGGAGGAGAGAAATTAATGATAATTCCTAAGATATTGGCTTGAATAAGTCAGCAATGGTGGTGGTGGAGGGGTGTGGTGATGAAATGTTCAACTGGGATGGGAACACGGGGCAGAAAAGTCTGAGGTGGTTTGGGGTTGCTAATTCCTTTGCTAATGTGTGACTACTTACTGATCTGTCAATCAATACTAAAGAACATGAGTCTGTCAAACAGTAGTCTCCCCTCTACCAACAAGGGTGATAGGAATGCATGCAATATAGCTGATATAAAGCCACATCCACGGCCACATGTTTTCATTATAAGGTTTTTATCTACTTGGTGATTTATTAATGACACTGTTTACATTTGGACTTGGATGCCTCACTATAATTAAACTAACTCCTGAATTTATCAACTGAGCCCTAAATTAAAGACCCACTAAAGGCTCTACATAATGGAATCATTCTTCATATTCTATTCTCTTAGATATGGACAACCATATGCGTTTTTTCGACACATGTAATGTTTGACATCAGTCAAAAAAAAGTACAGCAGAAATATTCCATGTTTAAAGCAGAGCTGAAAAATAAAATAAAACCTAAAAAAATTCATACTGCAAAGAAGAAAGAGTTAGATTGCCACCAAAGTGAAAGGAAATCAATGGGACGACTTTGGAGACCCGTTTCAATCTGTTGTTGACATTGTTTTCTGGTAGTAATTTTCTCAAAATGTTAACAGTATTGAGTGTGCCTATTGATCCTATTATTTTTGACCTTGCATTAGTTTGGGCTAATCTTACATGCCATAAAATTTCCTTTCACAGCTAAAATTATTGTATGACTCTGGAGGAAACCTCCAGTCAGGTCAGACACCCCCCTCAGGAATTTGATGAGTGTATAAGCGGCAATAATGAGTTATGTTGACTTCCAATATACTTCCATGTTGTTTACATTTTATTAAATGGTTTAAGCAGGGTCATCATATAAATGATCAACATATTGACTGAAACACTCAAGCCTGGATGAATTGAAGGCCACAGACAACCAACCAGATTGGTCAGCTCGAATTTGAGTCAATAACATAAATATATATTTGGCTACAAAATCGAAGCCAACTTCATATTCATTATTCTGAAAACCCTGCTAAATAAATAGCTCCAAAGTGTCCCACTGGAGGATGTTCATTTACTTATCCAGGAACCCCACAACTATGCTCCCTCCAAAACCAAACAATCCTAGCTGAATAAATTCAGCAAAATTGAGGACAGTTGATGAGGACTGCGTGAATGGGAAAGCAAAAGCTTTTGAATAATTTTCCTAAAAAAAATAGATTTATTGTTGGCTCTAGGTAGGGGAAATCTGGCAGCTATATTTTCAAAGGATTTATGAGCTATAGTCACAACATGCCATTAGTGTCTCCTGCACTCCCACCCCAACCCTCCCACATATCTCCACAGGAGGTCAGACCACCTGTACACGGCACTCCCACCCCACCCCTTGCCTTTCAGGCTGTAGTTACTCAATCTGCATGCAAAGAAATTTCAGGATTTACTGGCACAATACTAATGGTTTGCCCACAAATATTTAGAGAAGTATTGCTAGACGAGTTAATTTGCCTCTTAATGATTTAATTATATGCTGCAGCTTTGCTGTACAAGAATCACAATGTTCCCTGCTTTCCTGCCATTGCTGGGGCTGCTGATTTTGGAGATTTTTGGAAAAGAATGACATTTGTTCTCCTTTAGAGAGAGAATGCTAAGTCATTGGAGGAGAGAGGAACATTTTTCCCACGCCACAATAAATGTTCCCATTCATCTGTGATGGAGCGAGAGGGATCTGTCAGGATGACGGTGATAAACATTATAAAATGCACTGGGATTTTTATTTGCATTGTCTTGAGCGATCTTGTGAAGTAATATTAGTCTGAATTTTCATATAAGGCTCAGTGAGGTCACCCGGCTTGCCCAACATAGAAATAGAGAGTGGATAAGCTTAAGATCTGATCAAGGCATTTTGACTCCAAAACCCAACTTTTGTTTTTCATGACCTAAGCCTACCCTTCTGTGGCTTAAAAGGCCTGAGCTCCCTGAGCCCCTTGAATAGGTGTGGTTGTGATTGGCCCTTAGAATTAGAAAGGGTTGGGTCTGCAGACCCAGATTCATGCCTCACTTTGTAGTGCGGATTGGGTTCTTTGAAAGCAGACCCTGAGGCAGAATCGGGGCTTCAAGATGTTTATTAGAATCAGCATCTGTGTAAAGACAGGGAGGAAGAAAAATCATGCAGAGGCAGCAGGTGAACTGACATGCAGCTTGGACAGAGCCTCTACCAGCCCTGTAGGGAGCTCTGGGGCTGGTAAGGGCCATCAGAGTCCTGCATCAGACAGAGATGGCTGGGCCTTATTCCCCCACCCTACTCTGTGAGAGAGTTGTCCCAAGGGCGTAACCTGGGCTCAATTGGCACTCTGCAGCTCTGGCAGCACTTGCATTCAAGAACAGACAGCTGAGGTTGACTATTGACCAATGTCCTCAGCTGGTGGGGTTGACTGCTGACCACCGCCCTCAGCTGAGCAGCAAGGCCTTCCCTGAAAGAAGATCTGAGTGGCACATCTCTGTGTCTACAACACACTGTTTTCAGTTATACCTATAGAAACACTACAGAATTACTCAAAAAGGGGGGATTATAGAGTTTTAGTCCAGGACATCTGAGTTTATGTCCTAAATCTACCTTTTCCCAGTGAGAACATTGCGGTAGGGTAGTTGAGCCTTGAGATCAACTCAATCTCAATAATGGCACCATTTTATTGACTTATGATGAAGACTAGGAGAAATTTCTGTAAAGTATCTTTAGTCAATAGAGGATATTTTTACGAACCTCCAGGACTACCCAGCTGCCACCCTAATACCCACCTGAACTGCCCTCTCTTCCTGGTTATAAGCATTCTCCTTCTGTTCTGGGCACCTGGAAGTACCATGAGAATCTGTGTACCTACAGCTGGATCATCCGCTAGGCCCTTCCCTGTAAGGTCCCATCCCAGAGGGGCTGGGAATGAAAGAGGCTCACCTCACCTCAAATGGCTGTGTCATTAATTCAAGAGTCTCCCCTGAAACTCAAAGCAGAGGCCAGTTCACCTAACCAGAGTATCTCTGCTTTGCTCTGGGCTGCAAGGGAAGCCAAGCACAAAGCACCTGGGTACAGCTCCAGGCCACAATGGGCTGTGTGCACCTGCCTGGCACGCTCAGGATTCAGGCGAGTGCAAAGGGAGACCCCTCAGTATTACTGATTGCTTATCATGCACTGGCCACCGAGTCATGCCTTTTGTATGGATTTCTCATTTAATCTTCACAACCACATTTTGAGGAAGGTTTTAATCCTGGCTATATTTTAGTGAGAAAATGGGCTCCCAGAAGATGACAGAACTTCTCAAGCCCCTGTAGCTAGCAAGTGCTGGAGCTCAGAGTTGAAACAGGGCAGTCTGACACCAGGCTCAGAGTGTGAGGCAGATGGAGAATGGGAGAAGAGTTTAGCACATTCACTTCTAGGAGCTGTGAGGTTTTACAGTCTCAGTGTTGGTCCCAGTGCAGCGGGACAGGGGTCTCTTTCCCTCACTTTTTGGTGAGGATAAATTCATCTCCTAGTATCATTTGTCCATTAATTCAATTAGTGCTGGTTTTAATTCATCCCTCTGCTGATTGGATTCCTCAACAAGAGTAGGTGCATGCATGTTTGACATACATATGAAAAATAAAGTTTATGAGTACAGAATCTTTAATGGAAGACTTCACCAGCAATCTGCAACAAACAGTTCTTTCCTATTTGCTGGACTTTTCCCTTTGATGACTGTCAGTTTTTACATGCTCTCTGTCTCCCTGCCTGATATCTAGTGGAATAATAATTATCAGCTTTACTGAGATGAGGTTTATCAGTTAAAGTGTACTTAAGTTTCACATAAGGTAATCACTGAGCATAGAATTCTAATGTCAGACTCTCCTGGGTTAAAAATCTCAGCTCTACTATTTATGAGCTACATGACATGACCTTTGTCAACATTTTCAGCTTTACTTCTCAACTCTCCATCTGTAAAATGGACATAATATTACTTGTAGAGTTGTTAAGTGAGGTGATGAATTTAAATGCCTGGTCCATAGTAAATGCTCAACAAATTCTTATTACATTACTACACAGTTTTCCATGAAGGATAAAGGGACAGATTTGACTTTGTATTTTAACTACACAGCAGGATGGATTCTTGTTATTTTTCTGTTTGATTTATTTTGCTTCAGATCATGAAGAGCAGCACTGATTGCTAATCTACTGTCTGCTTTTGACTCCTGAAGCATTATTTTCAGAATAAATGTGGTCCTTAAGGGGCAGGCATTGTGGGGGTTGAACCTTCAAAGAGGTCTAGTTGGACTTGATTTCTCAGTGAAAACAAAGGGACTTCCTTCCTCAGTGGAAAACAGACACCAGATGATAAGCCAAGTGCCCTCTTTGAAGATTTCCTGGTATATTTGTCCCTAGAGGAGTGAGCCTTGGGGAGATTTATTGTTGGAAGGTTTTAGCCTCGAGCTTAGTTTTTAAAAGTATGTATTTCCCTAGAAACAGAGTGGCTCCATTTAAAAGTCACAGGTGCCCCCAAGCCCTGCTCAGAAGATTACCTCAAGTTTCGTTTAATACCAGTCTCAGGCCTAGAGTGAGTTGTTTATATCATCACTCTGAGAATGGATTTTCTTTCTTCTAATTCCTGTTTTAGCCCCTGCCATCCTGTGGGCAGGGACACGCTCCCCCAGGGACGAGAAGTGAGCAGGAGGGAAGCCTGCGCTCAAGTGCTCTAATGGTATAATTTCCTCTCTCCCATTCACATGCAAGAAGATTTAAGTCAGGGACATCGCCTTCTTGGCAAATGTGGTCCATCCTACTCCTGTAGTACTGTTGGCAGCAGTTCTCCTAGGAGCCCACTCTGAGACCAGGATCAAAGTACTGTTGTTTATGTGAAAGGTGAAGACAAAAACAATGGTAGAAGAGTGAAGAAGTGTGACAAAGACAGAAGGCAGCTGATAGAGGGTGTGTGATCAAGGAAGGCACTGTTCTGGGCACCTGGCACTCACTCAGCTGGGGAACACAGATGATCCAGGCTGGGGGTGAGAAAGCTGGGGCTGGTCTACGGCCATTTCCGTCAGTTACTGATTGAGGGTCACTCCTTGGTGCATTGGTTTTTTTAGCACTTCAGGACAGCCACGTTGTGATCAAGGAGAGCGCAGAGAAAGGCCTCAGGTGAAAAGGTGACATCTGGCCAGTATGCTCAGAAGTGGCAAGGGCCTAGCAGATACAGGCAATCACCCATGATAATGCCTACAAATGCTATCAGTGTATTTAATCTTTGGCTTTTAATGTATTGTAAGTTTACTCAGGCTCTGTGTTTGGTGCGGAGGTAACACAGATAATCAAGGGCGCTGACCTCAGGATGCTTAAAATTTAATGAGAGAGTTGAGGGAGCTGGACAAATAATTTTGAGTCTGTACTCTAAGCACTTACCTAGATTAATTTATTTGATCCCCACAGGAGCCCTACAATGTGGGTGCATATATTATCTATTTTAGAGATAAGGAAATGGTGTTATAGACACATTAAGGCATTCAGCCAGTTGGTGGTAAAGCCAGGACTTGAACACAGGCTATCTGGTTCAGAGCCCTGTCCTTATCTACTACACTGCGTATCAGGTTTTCTTAACTCGGCACTATTGCCATTCTGAACAGGATAATTCTTTGCTGTGGGGGCTGTTCTGTGATTGTAGGATGCTTTGAGACATCTTTGGCCTCAAAGTACTAGAAGAAGCCAGTAGTACCTGCCTCCCCAGCTTTACCTCTGACCCCCAGTTGTGACAACCAAAAATGTTTCCATTCATTGTCAAATGTCTGCTGGGGTGCAAATAGCCCAGTTGAGAACCACCGCTGTCTATTATAAGGCCAGCGTTCTTCCCGGAGAAGAGTTTACAGAAGGCAGATGAAAATTCCTTTTCTTTTGCTAAATCTTCCTTCTTACAAAATAAGGAGAAAAGTAGTATTTTGGAGCTGATCGCATCTGTAAATCAGCAACCAAAGGTCTTCCAGTACAGAGAAAGTGGAAGTAGGAATCAAGTTATGAAAAATCAAGTTTTTTTTTTTTGTACCTGAGCTGTGTGCATGTGAGTTCTTGCCCACTTCATTGCGTTGTATAACCAAAGGTCTTCCAGTACAGAGAAAGTGGAAGTAGGAATCAAGTTATGAAAAATCAAGTTTTTTTTTTTGTACCTGAGCTGTGTGCATGTGAGTTCTTGCCCACTTCATTGCGTTGTATACCATTCAAACAGGCTGTTTCTGTGGTCACTTATTTAAATACGGTCTTGCAGCGCTATTAACTAAGAAATTACTGAAAAGGCCACTAGATGAGAATGGGCAATGAGTTTGTATGGAACTGTGTGATTTATTGTTTTCCATTTTTCTTGGGCTATTTTATTTGTGACTTTTTTTGAGTTTTGTTTTGAACCCCTCCATCCCCCACCCAAATAAATGAATCCCTTATTTCTGTCATGAGCCTAGAGATTCCAAGATTTATTTTCCAAATCCTCCAAACCCCATTCTGTCCATGTGGTTTCTTGGAGCCGGTTAAGTTTGAAAACTGATCCTTGAGATTTGGGGTGTTCTGTGTGAGGACAATAGCCATAACTTTGGCATTAAAGTGTCTTTATTTGTCCTTTCTGTCTCCTGCCAAAATACTCTTTAATTCAATATCCTTCAAATTTGGCTTTGTAGCTAATCTATGTGATCAGAGAAGCTTCATTTTAGTGTTGAAAGCCTGAAGAATCCATTTTTTCAATTGGTCTTAAAAGTAAAAGCCCATGATATTTAAGCATTCTTTATTACAAAACATTTCCATGTGCCTTTGGATAATTTATTGAACAGTACTTTATTGATCTGTTTACAATTCTCTATGACCAATGCTTTGGATAGTCCCTGCCCATGCTCATGACATAGTCATCCTGATGACTTCAGTTCTGTTCGTGTGCTTTGTGAGAGCTGAAATGCTGTCATGGACAGAAGTGTAGGCTCTGGGGCCACAGGGAAGTGGGTTGGGATCCTGGCTCCACCACTGCTAGCTGTGTGACATTGAGCAAGGGTGGCTTTCCCAATGATGCCCTTGTCCTAATTACTGAAACCTGTGAATATGTTATACTACCTGTTAATATATGATTAAGTTAAGAATCTTGGGGTAGAACATTATCCTGAGTTATCTGGTGGGCCCAATGTCATCACAAGAAGAAAGTCAGAGTCCAATAGAGAGATTAGAAGATGTTGTACTGTTGGCTTTGAGAATGGATGAAGAGCCACAAGCCAAGGAATATGTAACCTCTAGAGGCTGGAAAAAGTAAGAAGATAAATGCTATCCTAGAGCCTCCAGAAGGAACGCAGCCTTGCCAACACCTTGATTCTAGCCCAGCATGACCTGTTTCGGACTTTTGACCTCCAGAACTATAAGATAATGGATTTATATTGTTCGAAGACAGTAAGTTCATGCTCATTTGTTATTGCGACAGTAGGAAACTAATACAGCAAGTGATGCAATCTCTGTAAACCATTGTTAGGCCATGTACAAAGTGAAATAATAACAGTATTTATCCCCTCAAGCTATTTTGAGATGTAGAAGAGAGGTGCTCAGACACTGGGCCTGGAAAAGAGTATGTGCTTAAAAGTACTGAATTAGTTGTGGGTTTTTTACTTTGCCATATAGTAGATGCTCCATCAACCTGCCTACCTTTTTTTTTTTTATCATGATGTGATAATTTCATTGCAATATAATTTTCTATTTTTTGAATATGCAACAATGTATACATTTATTCTATTGTTATGAATTTGTGGTTTGGTATTTTGTCAGTTTTAGTGACTAAAAACAATGCTCTGAAAGCATTCTTATGCATGTATGAAGGTGCAATATGGAAAGGGCTTTTTCTAAGGTATCTACCCAGGAATTAAGTTGTTGGTTTGTAGTATATGTGTATCTTTAGCTTTACTAAATAAAGACAATCTCTTCTTCAGAGTGTTTATATGATTTCATACTCTCACCATTAGTGTATTTGGGTTCTTTCCCATGCTTGCCAACTTTGCTAATCATCAGAATTAAAAAATTTTGCCCATCCAACAGATATGTTTTAAATTCTTATATTCATGAATAATTAGACAGGTTGAGCATGTTTTCTTGTGGGTTTTGGGCATTTGAATATATTTTGTGTTTTATTTTTTTCTTTTCTTTATTTATTTTCTTATTGGTTATAAATATTCATGAGATAAAAAGCTGATTGTCTCCCCTCCTGCCCATGATGTGATGGCCAGATTCATACTGGGGGCATACCCATTACCGCAAATTACTTTTGTACCCTTTGTCCCCTCCCAGTTATCCCCCAACCTCCCTCCTCCTCCTCCTCTCCCTTCCACTCCTATTTGTGGCCCTAGGAATGTTCTCTCCCTCTGTTAGACCATGGCACTACTGTGGTCTTTCTTTCCTTCCTTCCTTTCTCTCTTAGCTCCCACATATGAGTGAGCACATGCAGTATTTATCCCTCTGTGCTTTGCTTGTTTCACTCAACATAAGTTTCTCCAGCTTCATCCATGTTGCTGCAAATGGGAGTATTTCATTCTTTTTTATGGCAGAGTAGTATTCCATGGTGTATATATACCAGACTTTCCTTATCCAATCATCCATCAATGGACTTTTAGGTTGGTTCCATGTCTTGGCTATTGTAAACAGAGCTGTGATGAACATAGGAGTGTAGGTATCCCTTCAACATGATGATTTCCATTCCTGTGCGTATACAACAAGAAGTGGAATTGCTGGATAGTATGGAAGATCTATCTGTAGTTGTTTGAGAAACCTGCATACTGTTTTCCATAGTGGTTGTACTAATTTATAGTCCCACCAACAGTGTAGGAGTGTTCCCTTCTCTCCACACCCTCGTCAGCATTTGTTATTCACCGTCTTTTTGATTATAGCCAGGCTAACTGGGGTGAGGTGGTATCTCAATGTAGTTTTAATTTGCATTTCCCTGATGATTAGTGATGTTGAGCATTTTTTCATGTACTTGTTTCCTGCCTACCATTAAGCTTCCAAAATACTCTTCTGTGATGGTTAATTTTATGTGTCAACTTGGCTAGGCTATGGTGCCCAATTATTTGGTCAAATACTAGTCTAGAAGTTGCTGTGAAGGTGTTTATAGACCTGATTAACATTCACCATTAGTTAACTTTAAGTAAAGCAGATTATTCTCCAAAATTTGGTTGGCTCTCACCCAGTCAGTTGAAGGCTTTAAGAGCAAAGACTGAGGTTTCTGAGAGGAAGATGCTCTTCTGTCTCAAGACTGGAACATAGTAACCCTACTTGAGGTTTCCGCCTGCTGGTCCGCACTGCAGATTCAGACTCAAGACTGCAACATCAACTCTTACCTGAATTTCCAGCCTGCTGGTCTAGCCCACAGATTTTGGACTTTCCAGTCCTCACAATTGCATGAGTAAATTTCTTAAAATGAACCTCTCTCTTTTTCTCTTTATATATTTCATTGGTTCTGTTTCTCTGGTGAACCCTCACTAATACATGATGCAAACCAAATGCAACAACAAAAGATTTAAGAGCTTGAAAAAGAAAGAGGTTGTAATGACAAGTGACAAGCACACAGTATTAAAACTTTCTGTTTTGCTAAGAACTCTGCATTTCCTCATTGACATTAAAGGGACTGCACCTCAGTAGTTTCCTTCTCTTTATCTTTAAAGCAAAACTGTGTAATTAGGATTATGGTAATTACACAGTCGCTTAAGATAAAATATTATCACAACACAGAATTGAGATAGTCTTGTAACATCCTTCATAATGGGGTTTGACCTTGAACTTAAAGCAGAGTTGATATTCACCAAGGATGATTAGTATTGCCATGCTGGTTTTGCTTCTTTTTGATTTTTTTTCTGAATACTACCTACCCTGTGCTGGTCACCTAAGTCCCTGCCCTAAGACTCCTTAGTGGTCAAATAGGTAACTCTGCACAGTAGAGTGTCTATTCTGATTGGTTGGTGTCCTCTTGGTGCTATGTAAATTGACTATTTTGGTACTGCTTCTGCCTAATGGTAATTATTAATGAACAAAATGCAGTAAAGAATTATTTAATTGTCCAAATTGTAGATGTCCATAAATGCAATTCCAACATGTATTTTCAATTTAAAGGAAAAAATAGGTTAAAATGTTCATATTTTATTCCTTTCCTTGGTAAAATTTTAAATCCTCCCTTTCTAGCCACTCTTAGGATTAATGCGCTGTGTCTCTTGTTTAGTATTTTCTTTAACAGACAGGCTATGAGTATGAATATTTTCAATTGAACAAATATTTAGATTTTTTCCTCTGAAGATAAGTCCCAGTATCACACTTGCTGATTCATATATAATTCTTCTGTATTAATTATTTTGCTGTTGGCCTTGGAATAAAAGGCCAACTCATTCATACTGTTGGACTTTCTTCCCCCAATTTCATAGAGGAATTCATTTGCCAGACGCAAGGGTTTGATCGATAAACAACTTGCAATCCCTAGGGGGCCTTTAAAGGGATTTAAATTGTCAAACACTGACTTAGAATCTGTTCTGGTAGTTGTTAAAAATTGCATAAACATAAGTTGTGTGTGTGTGTGTGTGTGTGTGTGTGTGTGTGTGCTTTTTAATCTCAATCAACTAAAGAGTTTGTAGTAGAAGAGAAGGCTTGGACCTGTTATTGATTAGTTGCTATACATGTTCTTCCAAGGAAAGTTAATCAACAAGGTGTTGACAATATCAGCAATGTCTTGCATTTCTCCTAGAAATTAATTGCTTACAATTGCTAAGTTGCTGCTACACCACTCCTTCCCACCAGGGAAGAATAGACGTGAGCTTGTTTGCTCCACACTAAGTTTTCTAAGAGCCTGGGGACCATTTCTATCTCAAAACTAAGTGCGGCAGTACAGACAGACAGGACTTCTAGGCCAGGAGAGGGAAGTCATTCTCTAACACATTTTCTAAACTAAACCTGCTAATGGTAAAGGCCATGTCCGTGTTGTTAACCTGAATTACCAGTATCTGGGTCAGTACTGACCCAGGGTACTCTGTAAATACAGAAGATTTTGATATATGCCAAGTTAGTTTATGTTCTAGAAAAATATGCATGGGGTGACTTGATTTTTCCTATATGTTAAAGTTACATTAAAGGACAATGCAATTAGAGTAAAAAAAATTATTTATCAATGGGAAATATTTAGTCCTTCATAGATATTGAGGGTACCTAAGAAGAAAACACAACTTACAGAGAAAGAATTCATACCTGAGAATTATTTTTAAGGGAATTTAACTTAAAAAAAAAAAAGATATGTCACATTCACAAGTTTTGAATATATAATTTGTTAAATATGTTAATATGGACCTGCACATGTTAAATAATACTTAAGATAAATTACATAAATAATAAAAAATACAACCTTTTATATAATCATTACCCCTTTAAAAGGTGAACTTTGTACTCTCTGATGGGGGGATTGTAGGAACCATTTAGCTCTACTATGGAAGGCAGAAACCAAGCAAGGGAATTCCCAAGAAAAGGGTAGCTATGCAGTCGAGCTGTTTTCACTCACAATGTGTCGAACACCACATGAGAGGTTTCTTCTGACATCAACTAATTCTCCTATTCTCTGAATATCAGCTGGGTGTCCAGTAATTCTCTGACACTATCTACCAGGAGTTAGCATCAGATCCCACAAGTTACAGGGCTCAGTCCCACAAGACTGCCCCCAATTTTAGACACCAATTGCAAGTCTTAGGCCACTCATACATCTGATCAACCAACCAACCAGCTAAAAATTGGAGGTTCCCACAACTCTCTCTTCAGACTTGATAGTTTGCTAGAACAACTCACAGAATTTAGAAAGCCACTTTACTTTTATAAAGGATAAAAATCAACAGCTGGATAAGGAGGTGTATGGGGCTATGTCCAGAAGGGTTCTGAGTGCAGGAACATCGGTCTCCGTGGAGTTGGGGTGCACAACTCTACTGGCACGTGGATGTATTTGTCAACCGAGAAGCCAGGAAGCTCTCTGAACCTCTTGTTTAGGGCTTTTTTTTTGTTTATGTTTCATTGTGTAGACATGATTGATTAAATCATTGGCCATTGGTGATTATCTCCATCCCCTCTTCCCTCCCTGGAGTTTGGAGTGGGGGATGCTGAAAGTCCCAAGCTTCTAATCAAGGCTTGGTCCTTCTGACAACCAGTCCCCCTCCTGGAGCTGTCTAGGGGTCTCCCAAGAGTTGCCTCATTAGGACAAAAGATACTCCTGTCTCCCCTATCACTCAGGAAATTACAGGGGATTTAAGAGGTATGTGTTAGAAGCTGGGACAAGACGCAGCACTCTTCCTAGGATACAGCAGTGGAGAGGGGAGCAAGGCAGGGAACCCACAGCCAGCCCCCTCTGGCACATGCTGGCATTTGGGAGCCTAGGAGAGGACAGAGGGCAGGTGCAGCCCACCGGAGCTGCGTATCTGCTGCCTCATCCTGATTCCTTACATCAGTAAGGAACGAATAAAATAGGCACTGTACTTCGTTATGAATCTTGACTTTTGGTATTTCAAGACACCATGGCTTTACTTCTTCAAGCCAAAAATATGAAATTCAAGCTTGAGTAACAAAATTCTGTGAGTACAAAGTGATATAAAAATGAGCACTCTCTAATGGGGTTCTCCATTATCTACTGCATTAACAAGGAAATAATACTTCTGTGGTTCACCCTCATGACTCTGCCTTCTGTAAGCCTCCTCTTTATTTTACTTCTGATACCGTTTTTGAAAGTTGGTTCATTCTCTCCCTTCCTCTCTTTCTTGTTTTTTCCGACATTTCTTCTCCTGTTCTCCTCGGTCATTCTTAAGGTTTTTAGTATCACACTCCTGTATCAAAACATGCTACTTAGTTGCTTACTATTTAATCCTTCTACCCTTCCATTTGGTGACCTAGGTACTTCGTCCCCTCACCCTGGTCCTGGCACTATTTATGCTGTGCCAGCCACAGAAAGGAAGGACAAGAGTCATTTAATAGGATAAGAAAAGATGACATGACTTTTTATAACGAAATGGAAAGATAAGCATTTTAACCTGATGGTCCTCTCTTTCCAAGGATAAAATATTAACATTTTCTATTAAAAATTAAAAATAAGTTTAAATTGTAGGTAAGGACTGTCTGATTTAAAAAACAATAGTCAAAATCACAGAGGAAACATCAACAGTTTCAATAAATTTTCTATGCTCTGAACAACAGCATAAGCCATATTAAAAGGCACACTATAAACGAGAATATGTATGTGAGACGTATATGGTGCATAAAGTGTAAATATATTTACTATGGAAGAGCTCATGCAAGCCAATTCTTAAAAACTAAGGCCTATGGAGAAAAAAATGGGTGGAAGACCAGATAACTCCATTCATACGAGAGGAAGTACAAATGGCTAATAAACATTGGAAAATACTCAACCCTAATGACAAAGAAATTCATATTAAAACAAGGTATCTTTCTACCTATTCTATAAACAAGTGGAAATTTAAAATAAAATACCCAGTGCTGATGCAGACATAGTGAGTCACTTGCAGGAGGGTCAAATATGGACAATTTCTATTTCTCCCCAAGATGAAATTACTATTTGCTTTATCTTTGTCCTGGGTTAGCCTCTGTGGGGACTAGTTTACCAGTCTCAATTTCTAGGACCTTCATGTTAAATTATCTTTTGTTTTTTTCTCCCTTTCTTGTCACTGTGCCTTGGTTGGGGCTACCACATCCTGCCCTGATGGTTCTTCCTGACTTCACTCCCAAAAAGAGGAGGCTCCTGGATCTTTAAGCAAACTTGTCTGCTTTCTTTCTGAAGCTCTGCCTGCTAAAGAAGGAGGCTGATGTAGGAGGTGACATGCTCATTCCAGTTTGCCTGATGCTTTCCCAGTTTTAGCACTGAAATCCCTGAGAAAACCCCTCAGTCCTGGGCAAACTAGGACTATTAGTCACCTTCCCTCCATGTGAAATTAAAAGATCCGGTCACACCCTTTCCCCAGTGTTTTATTTCCTAGAGCTGCTGTCATAAAGTATCACAGATAGGTGGCTTAAAACAGCAGAAAATAATTCTATCCCAGTTCAGGAGTCTAGAAGTGTGAACTAAGGTGTCAGCAGGGTCATGCTCTCTCTGTTGACTCTAGGAGAGACTCCTTCCTTGAGTCTTCTAGCCTCTGATGCCAAGGGCAGCAATCTTGGTATTCCTTAGCTGGATAGATTCATCAGTCCCATCTCTGCTTCTATCATCACATGACGGTCTTCTCCCTGGGTATAAATTTCTCCTTTTTATAAGGACACCATACATATTGGATTATGATCTATCCTGATGACTTCATCTTAAGTAGGTTAAATTTGCAAAAGATGATATTTCCAAATAAAGTTACATTTTGAGGTACTGGGGGTTAGGATTTCAACATATCCTTTTTGGGGAACACAATCGAACGCATAACAGCCAGTCTTACATTCTTTGGTTCTCATACATGAACTCTTCAGCATAAATCATGGAAAGTTGTAAGTGCAGGATTGAGACATTTGTACTTCATCCAGTAAGCATCAATGAGTCATTGATGGCTTCTGAACAAAGGAGTGACATGCTGTTAGTGTCATTTTAATACCATTAACATAGAAATAGTGTACATGATGAATTAGCTTGTGGTGGAAACTTTGTTATTAGGACCATGAGAAATCTCCTGGGCCTAGCGCCCAGCTATAATCAGTGCCTCCTGCTGAGCTCAGCCTTTTGTTCAGGACACAACACACATCTTCTTATGCCAGAAAGATGGGTAAGACCACAGCAGTGTGCAGACACCCTCTCTAGTGATCAGAGTTTGAACCTAGTTAAGCTGCTGCTAAGGGATCCTGTTACACCTATCCTCTTGTGAAATATCCTCTTATCAAATAATAGGTAGGAATTCTATTTCTTCCCTATTTCCTCATGCTCAACCTACATGCTTATTTATCCTTGCCTGTCTTGGATCTCTGGGTGTCAATATTCCCTTCTCTCCCCCACAACTCATTTCCATATGAATACCCAACCTCACATCAGCCTGGACCACATCTGATTTCAAATTGGGGCATACTTTCTTCTTGCTGTCTTGGTTATTGAGACTACTTTACATTTTCCTCCTTGATCAGACTCTTTTCACTTTGATCTTGGCATCTTGCTTTGATCTCAAGATTAAAACTTCTAGTAATCAGACAATCATGAGTGGGGGTGGGGGCGGTTTAGCACCCACTTGCCATGATCTCTGGCCTATGTATCGCCTTAGCCATTCTTTCCTGCCAACGTAACTCTGAGTTTTGACCGTACAAAGAAGCTTCATTCCCTAGCTTCCCTGAAAATATCAGTCAGGAAACTCTTGTAGTGATGACAGCAGGGGCTTTGAAACACCCAATACCTAAGAGTCCATCATATTATCTTACTCCACACTCCTTTCCTAGATCTGCTCTATTTATGGATTAGAAGATTTAGCCCTAGAAATTTGCTCTTAACCCCATCTGGTTGGACAAGGAGTGGGTACCCTACCAGGACTGGTCAGATAGGATGATTTCTCTCCCTGCCCCCCCCCCCCATTTAGAATAATATAGAGACTGGATTAGTTAACTGGAGTGGAGCCCAAAGTGGAGATTCTCGCAGACTCAGTGTCTCAGACTGCCATCATCTTGGAGTATCTATGATGAACTACCTGTAAGGGTGTTGAACATAGGAGTCCAACTTCAAGGAATGAAGAATGAGATGTGCATTGGCAAATATTGGTTGAGAATCTGCTATAATGCCAGCCTCTGTTTTAGGCTTTGGGATTATGATAGTGAAATGGGCACACCTCCCAGAATTTGCTTTGCAGAGGTGGGAGAGAGACAATAAACACATAACTCTACTTGAAATTATGTTATAGCGTTAAGAGCTATGAAGAAAAGATAAGAGAATAAGAAGATAGAGAATAATGTGGGTGGGGGAATTGCTATTTGGGAGGCACCTCTGGGAAGGTACTATGTGGACAGGGACTTGGATGAAGTGAGAGTAAGCCATGTGGACATCTGGGGACAGAACATTGCAGGCAGAGGGGACAGGTGCGAGAGCCCTGAGCTGCAAGTACGTATGGGATGTCAAGAACGGCTGTGTGGCTAGAGAAGAGGGAGTGGGGGAGAAGGTTACAGGGACTTGGATGAAGTGAGAGTAAGCCACGTGGACATCTGGGGACAGAACATTGCAGGCAGAGGGGACAGGTGCGAGAGCCCTGAGCTGCGAGTACGTATGGGATGTCAAGAACGGCTGTGTGGCTAGAGAAGAGGGAGTGGGGGAGAAGGTTATAAGGTCTGAGACACAGGCAGTGGCCAGATCAGGAAGTCTGTGATCATGGTGAGGACATGCGATTTTATTCTAAACATGATGAAAACCATAGAATAACATGACCAAATTTATGTTTGAAAGGGATCACTCTTGCCATTATGTGGAGGACAATCTGTCAGGGGGGTTGGACCCTATGTCTTGTAGGTTCTCACTCTGTTTTCTTCGGTCTAAGACATTTTTGTGCATATTTTGACTATAGTCTTTTCTACCTAATCAAATCGAGTTGATTTCTATTCCTTTCGACCAAATTTCTCCCTGATTAGGACAGTTCCTAAGAGCCTGAAATATGGTGAGAGCAACATAGACAGCTATAAAACATACCATGGTGATATATTGAGAGGACCTAAGGATTATTATTTTTAACACTAGGTGGTGAAAACATAATTCCACTTATGGAAAGATTCATTCTACTATAGTAGCTCTCAACTGAGGATGATTTTGCCCTCCAGGGAACATTTGGTGATGTGTGGGGACATTTTTGATTGGGAAGGGGGTTGCTCCCAGCACCTGGTGGGTAGAGGCTAGGTAGGCTGCTAAACATCCTGTGAGTCACAGGACAGCTCTCACCACAAAAAATTTTCCAGCCCCAAACGTCAATAGTGCTGAGGTTGAGAAACACTGCTCTAGAATATTGTGGAAGCAACCAGAATATGCTTGGTCACAAGCATAATTTTTAATCAGGAGGGCTTCCTGGACCTTCAAGATATCTCTTTTAAGTTGAAGGAAGGAGAAAGGATAGTGAAACATATGCTTACCAGTTCAAATGTATGACTCTCTAGATGAATCAGCTGACATCCCCTCCTCTCTGCTCCCTGTGCTTGTCTTGAAGCAGTGATCCACCCTATAAGAGGATCAGTTTCCTATGAGGAGGCGGAGGTCCCACTCAGGTGCAGGTAGTGCATTTCAAGAATGAACATCTTGCAGATGCACTGTTTTTTAGTTCTCATCCCTTGCTATAGTTTGGCAGATTAGCATCAAATATTGCCGAATTACCATCAATGGTTTTTACAGAAGACCTGTGCAAATAAAAAGCAATCATATTGATGGCCAATATTTATCATTAATCTTCATAAATGAGTGGAAGAAAAATTTCTTGCAAGACTAACTTGACAATTTTCCCTTTCTGTCACCTAGAAGACTTAACGTACTTGCAAATTTGATTTTGCTTGCTGAATTGAACTGCAAATCAATCCATTTCGATTTTTGGTCAAGAAGAGGGGAGAGGGAGACTGACCAGTGATTTCAGGCTAGGATTCATCATACAACTACCCAGAGGAGAAACAGGGCAAGAACAGCTAGGACACCACCATGGCAGGCATGGCTCTCGGCTCTGGTGGTTTCAGAACCTCCATTTTATCCGTTCACTGGGAACAAGAGTAATGTTGTCTCACAACCTTTCCAAATTCTCTCTGAGGGCATGGGGACTGTTACCTGGACATACTTCTGGCAAATTTAACATATCCTTTTTACACGTTGTTATTATCATCCTTTTCCCACTCATTTCTGAATTACAGTCATGTATTTGACAAATATTTATTGAGCACCTACTACATTTCAGACACTTTTCAGTACTGGAGATAGAACAGAGAACAAAATAAGGAAACCTCATGATCTCCTGGAGCTTGCAGTCTAGCAGGTGAGACAGACAATAAACCAGCTACTTGATTAAAATGTTTCTATTTGGGATAGTGATAGGCTAAGAAGAAAAGTGAAGGAGGGAAGGGAGCAGGAAGAGTGTGCGGGTAGGGTGAGAAGAGGATTGCAATTTCAGGTAGGTTGTCTAGGGAGGGCTTCACGGAGACGGGACCTTTGAAGGAAGCCCAGAAGGAAATCAGGCAGCAAGTTCTGTGGTTGCCTGGGAGAAGCACCTTCTGAGAGAACGGCACGACTCTTGTGAGTGCTCTGAGAAGGAGCCACCACCAGTGTTATTGAAATATTGTGTGTCTGGTTGATGTGCCTGGGGTAGGGGAAGGGGAAATGGGGAGGTAATGGGGTGGGGGACAGGGTCATGCAGGTGCCGTAGGTCGTGGTGGGAATGTTGGCTTTTATGGTGAGTGACATGAAAGCGAGCCGAGGATTCTGGGTGGAGGGGTCCCTTGATGGACTTGTGTTTTAACAGGATTATTCTGGCTGCTGTGAAGATAACATGACGTGGGGACTGACAAGTGAGGAATCCTTTGTCATAACACCGTGGAGAGATATTGGCGGCTTGGACTTGGGAGGTAGGAGTGGACGTGGCTGTTTCCTGGCACAATATTTTTCTTTTGTCTGCTTACTCTCGCTTCTCCCTTTCTAGCAGTAGTTACTAATTCATGATTACCACTGACATTTCCTGCTCTTTCATGAGTTTCCTGAGCCCTGTCTGTTCCCCCGGTTTCATTATTATCAAACAGCTCAACTGTGATACATGCTGATCTTCATCTTCATACTGATTAATTTCATTTTCACATGCATCACCCACATTTCCAACATCTTCAGCACAGTTTTCACATGATGAGTCATTTGCGAACAACAGAATTTCATTATAGGAGTCATCTTCAGAGCAGGATGTGTTGGACTAGACTCAGGTGAAATGTTTGCTCAATTCTGCTTAGAGCTCTCTGTCATGAAATGAGACTTGATGGGCTTTTTTGAGCCTGACCACTATTAAAATAATTACAAAGCTGTTTTCTCTTATTTATTTGCTGATCCACTGGGAATGGTGTTATTGTTTTACATGGGAAGTATAATTCAAGCAGTTGCTCCTTTTAAATGAAATGGCAACTGTGCTGCATTGTGATTACATAATATGCCCATTATGGACTGAGGACTTTGGTCTTTGAGCCTGGGATCCAGGCTCGCTGGGGAGGAGGAACCTCACTCCAGCTAGCCCCAGATTGTCTAACAGAGGTCTCTTGTTTATGGAAGTGATTGCAAATTCAAATGTAACTGGGTGAATCAGGCAGGTGTAAGAAAACAGGTAGTGGAGGGGTCTATGCCATGTTGTAGTCTACAGTGAGAAATGAGAGCCAGCATGGCTGGGGAGGAGGAACCTCACTCCAGCTAGCCCCAGATTGTCTAACAGAGGTCTCTTGTTTATGGAAGTGATTGCAAATTCAAATGTAACTGGGTGGATCAGGCAGGTGTAAGTAAACAGGTAGTGGAGGGGTCTATGCCATGTTGTAGTCTACAGTGAGAAATGAGAGCCAGCATGTTGTCCTGCCAGAATGTGTCCTCAGCATTGACAAATTTCCTTAAGAAAAACTGAAAATCTGGGTTATTATGGACCTTCTGACTTTAAATTTCTTTTCACTTGCGAGCAGCAAAATAAGTCTTTAAACCAGACCAAATCCAAGTTGTCTAGGTTGTAACTCTGGGTTCACAAGGCCACCTTTGCACTCCCTGTATTTACTTTGCTGCCTTTACTTGCTCTCAGTGAGGACAGCCATATGGGATTCTGTAGAGTTGAGGCTTGTTATAACTAACAGAAAGGAATCTTATTTAGGGAATGTCTTAGTCTGTTTGGGCTGCTATAACAAAATACCATAAACTAAGTAGCTTATAAACAACAGAAATTTGTTTCTCATAGTTCTGGAGGCTGGGAAGTCCAAGATCAAGGCACCAATAGATTCGGTATCTGGTGGGGGCCCATTTCCTGGTTCATACACAGAGCCTTTCACTTTGTCCTCACATGGTAGAAGGGGTGAGTGAGCTCCCTTGGGCTTATTTTATAAGGACACTAATTCCATTCATAAGGGCTCTGCCCTCATGACCAAATCACATCCCGAAATGTCCCACCTTCTAATACATCACCTTGGGGGTTAGGATTTCCAGATATGAATTTGGGGGGGATGAGCATGAACATACAGACCATACTGGGGGGGCTTGCTAACCTACCTATTTTTGCACAGCTATCCTCTGGGTGGACTGAGCTTTGAACCATGGCCTGAACTGACTCTTGAGATTTTGGTTCTATGCTACACTGCTCATCAGCTAGTAGACTGTGTTAACAGAATTTGAATCCAGGGCTCTGACACCAAATGCTATTGTACTCCCAATATTGCCATGTAGGGGGTACCTTATAAGCAGAAAAGATATGAGTCTAGACTTGGGTCCTAGTCTTACCAGTGTTTACTTACTGTCTGTGTCAGTTTAAATGATTTAATTAGGCTCTATAAGCTCTGATTTCTTATTTATATAGTGAGGTTAATGGTAAGATCTATTATCAAGGGTAATGTAGAGGATTAAATGAGATAATATATACAAAGTAACTAGGACGCTTCCTGGCATAAAATTAGTGCTCATTGGTTCATATGTTGTCTTTAGTGATGATTCTTCTTGTAGGAGAAACACAGCCATATGTCTAGCCACACTGAGAACTTCAGGGACATAATTTGTATCTACAATTAGACTCTATGACAAGGATCACCTGCCTCAAATTCTCCTTACCAGTGAGACCTGAAGGTGAAATTGACTCAAGCATTTAAAGACTATAGTCTCAGTCCTCCTTTTCTTCAGTATCCAATAAAAATAACTTAGCTGAGTCAGGCCAGGAACAACACCTGGCTTGTAAGCGCTCATCCTCTTGAACATCTTTTCCTGGCCACATGGAAATTGCCACCATAGGATTTAGAAGAAAGAACACAGGATCTGGATTGAAACAAATCTGGTTCAAATCTCAGCTCCAAGTCTAGTCTGCTCTGCTCGCAGGGCCTGGCACTTTATCCTCTGAGACTTCAGCCCAATAACCGAGGGAAATCTATCTTGATCTGTTTCTCTCTGTCTCTGTCTTTCTCACTGCCATTGTCTCCATTTTATTTTTATTTGAGAATTTTTTTACAATGCTTTCATTATCGTTAATAAGTATAAAAGTTGTTGGCTAATGTGACAAGGATCTAGGAAAATGAAGCCTAGACTTTCAGAAGTGAAAATTGATGTTATGAAGAGCCGCATCACCAGCTTAAAGCCCTGGAACATGCTTCAAAGTGCATGCTTTACTAATTGTCCCAATTTGATCACCACATTTTGTACATATATTGATATTCAAATCTGTACTCTACAAATATACATGATCAATTATGTTTCAATAAAAAATAAATTAAAAAAAATAAAGTAGGGAGATATTATCTGGGATCTTTTATTTTATTTTATTTTATTATTATTTTTTTTTTGTCTTTTTTCATGTCCGGCAATGGATCGCAACCCTCAGTGTCACGCTTTTACCGGACTGGACCGGCAACGGGATCGCAACCCTCGGTGTTGTGCCCGCACCTCGCTCAGCNATTATTTTTTTTTTGTCTTTTTTCATGTCCGGCAATGGATCGCAACCCTCAGTGTCACGCTTTTACCGGACTGGACCAGCAACGGGATCGCAACCCTCGGTGTTGTGCCCGCACCTCGCTCAGCCAGTGAGTGGGAACCGGTCTGTATGTGGGATCCGAACCCTCGGCGGGAGCGCCGCCGCGCTCCCAAGTGGCGCACTGTAGCAGTGTGCCACCGGGCCGGCCCCATCTGGGATCTTTTAAAATGCAGATTCTGATTCAGTAGCACTGGGGTGGGGCCTGGTTTCGGCTTTTCTTATGAGCTCTCAGGTGATGTGCTGGTCTGCAGGCCACACTTTGAGTAGCAAGGCCCTATAAGATGACTACATTGGTCTCTTCTTTTCCTCTCTTCATCCTCAAATTATATGTTTTCTTTCAAATATCAACATTCAGAATAAATGAGAAATTGTGTTTTATTTAATATATTTATTTTTCTGTTTTGTTTAAAAGTGAGTATATTTCAGCTATATTATGCGTTAAAAAGGCTTTCCGTGTGTGTGTGTGAGGAGGGGTGGTTTTCCCAGGAACCATGCTACTGTCAAGAACATTATTTTCATGTTCCAAGATCTAAATGGCTAACCTACATAATAGTTATAATAGTATTTTTATAATAATGATAACATGTATTAAGTATATTCTTTGCCAAGCACCATGTTAGCATCTAACTAAGTACAATGGACTGCTCACGATAACCATACAGGGTGGGCACTGTTGTATTGGTCTCAACTTTATACATGACAAACACAAATGGAGAGTAAGAGACTCTAAGGAACTGGCCCAGGGTCATAGAGCAGAAACATGAAGACAGAATTGAATCAAGGCCTGGGATCTTTCAGATTTTACAACCCTGTAGAATTGGGGGCATGCCAGCCATGCAGATGGGGTATACCATGTCCTCAGTAAAAATGACAGAGGAAAGAGTTTTGTAGGTATCAACCCCAAGGCTTGAGGTCTTTTCTTGTTGCTGGGTTTCCGAGAGGGTGTCCAGTTTTATCAGGTCCTCTGGAGTATTGGGACAGATATCTGGGGACCAAAAGTGACCACAGTAGGATGTAATGAGTGGAGTTTGACCCCAGGCAGGGAGAAGACCGACTGCTGAGAAGAGGTTCTTAAGAGGCATTCATGAATCAAAGGGAAAATGCATGAGATGGTATTTCCGCATTTGGAATCTTGCAAAAGATGCAAAGTGCCACTTACATACAGCCCAATTGTTGGAGTTCTCCAATGCTGAGAAGTAAGACAGGGATTGAAGAGAAAATCTGATCAAACCCTAGCTGAAGATTTGGCCACTGGAATGAACTTCTAGCTAATCACACAGTCTCATAAGTAGAGTCAGGGCTATAGGGTGGGTGATAAATTGGGTCCAGGAGATCCTGAGAGCAGGGCATTAGGCAGACAGGCAAAATGCCCCCTACCAACCAGGTATGAAAGAATGTGAGGCTTTGTCACCCACAACCAGCCCAGAGAGGTCACCACCATCAGCAGTGTAGGGAAATGGTTATGAGGTTGGGCTCTGGAGCCAGACTCAACTATTAACTAGCCAGGGCCCTTGGGCCCTTCTGATACTAAAATTCTTCATTTTTAAAGCAGTGTATTGTTACCTTCTTCAGATGGCTGGTGTGAGAATTAAATGAGGGTTTATTTGATTATTGTTAGTAGACTAGAGATAATTCCAACTTTAGTTTACTATAATATTTCCAGACCTAATGGTTTTTAATACAAAGAAGGAACTGAAGAAATATTTTTTACATGAATGAACAAACAAAGACATTGCCCATAAAAACACTCAGAACAGGGCCTGGCATAGAGTAGGATCTCAGATCTTTACTAGTGTAAACACAATATTTCACATACAAGGAAGACTGGATAAGCCTGGGTCCTTTTGGGGAAACCCAGCAATAAGGAAAGGGCACCATCATGGTAGTTAATACTTAAATAAAGCTGCCTCTGTGCCAGACACTCTTGTAACTAAGTGCTTTACGTTTGCCAGTGCACTTAGTTCTCTAGACAACCGTATGAGGCACAGGGTATTTTTATTACCCCTGTCCCATCTTGCAGATGAGAACATTGTAGCACAGAGAAGATAATCATCTTGCTTAAGACTACAGAGCTAATAAATAGCAGAGCTTGGATTTAAAACCACTAGGTTTGGCTCCAGAGCCCATATTCTTTTTTTTTTTTTTTTACTATTTTTTATTCATTTTATTTATTTATTTGCTTATTTAGTTTTTGTTCTTAGAGTCCATATTCTTGATGACTGTCTATCACTGCTGTTTATTTGACTGATTTTTCCTTGAGACAAATATTCTTGCCTTGAGACATTCGAGGTGGGAGTACATGTGTCTGAACTTGCACTTCTTCTGGCCATCTTTGATCTCCATTCCAGAGATAGTCTGGCTCCCTGGAAAGAGAGCTTAGGAGGGTGTTGAGTTGTCTGTGGAGATTGGGAAAGACCAAGTGGGCTAAACAGGAGTTGTATTTTTTAATACTCAAGCAAAATTAAGATTTATTAAATTATGGCTCTTCCATCAGAGCAGCTCTATTCTTAATTATTCAATGGAAAAATCATACACAAAGAAAGCATAAAATGGATGGTATTTAGCAACTCTGGTCTTAAAAGAAAAGCCAATTGATGACTTTTTTACTTAATACAATAACAGTGGATGAGAGTTGGCAGATGGTGTTTTGGGAAATTTTAAAATTCTTCTTTATAATATTTGGTTTTGAACTTCTTAATAATATTTACTATATTTTCATGAGAAGACATATTATTTTAGATTATACATTTCTCTATTTATTTTAAAGAACCCTCCCATTATGGTGATAATATAGAAACCTTGGTTAGTGACTCCCAGTGACAGTTTGTAAATGGCATATGAAAAATCTGAATAATTTGAATAATTCTCCTTTTTTTTAAAGAAGAATCCCTCTATCGTGTTCTGGATCCAGTCCCTCCAACTTTTCAGAGACATCAACTGGTAGGCTGGCGAGACAAACAGAATAAAAGACTCCAAGCCAAACGTTCTCAAGCAAGAGAATTTACTCCAGGGAACTTGGAGGGGAAACTGAAGATCAGTGTTCTGCCCTTGTACGGACCAACAGAGGCTTTATAGGGTTTGTCTGGGAGAGGGTTGGGCAACTATTCTGTACACTCAGCTAATGGCTTTGCAGTTTTTCTGTTTTGTACAAGATGTTCTTAAGGGAACGCACCAGTCTTGTGGAAAGGAATGGGGTATGGGGACAGGGTGAGTTGTACCAGATGTCCTTATCTGAATGCACCAGCCTTGAGAGGAAGGGAGGAGGCAGGGGGACAGGGTGAGTTACAGCCAACATGGCTGTGCTTATGTTAAGCTGATTGTGAGGCCTAATATCGACCTACATGCTGTCTCCCCTCCCATCTCATTTCCCTCTATCAATTTCCTCTCTTCAGCATTTCAACTTGACCAAAGCCTCTACCTTAAAAATACTCCGCTTGGTCCTATGTTTGCCTATATAGCCCTATTTCTCACCCATACTGAATATTGTGTACTATTGAAATGTTTATTATTTAAAATAATTTGTCATTCATTTCATAATGACATAATTATTTACTCATTAATATTTATTAATTCAATATCTGTATGCCATTGTACTTACATCTTTCCCTTACCATGCATTTTTTTTGTTTTTCTTTTTTTGTTTGTGACTTTTGTTAGATGCATTTATTTTTTATGTTTCTATGGTAGTTTTACAGTTATATATTTTATTTTTATTTTGGGGGTGTTGATCTGTAAATTTTAAATCACCTGTGTGGAGAATTATTTTTGCAGCCACACTTTGAATCAATCACTTTCCTCTAAACAGGACAGGAACCTTAGCATTTTTCACTTTCGTTCTCCTGCCCCACTTTCTAATCTACTATGTAGTGATCTTTTGGGATTTCAATTCCAGATTCTTATTAAAAATATTTAGATCACTCAATATTTTTTTTTTTTTTTAGTGTTTAATCAGTTTCAGTTTGAATCGTCATGTATGACACAGTAGAAGCATTTGGCTCTTGGCTATGAAAGTATCAAAGCGTGGGCGAAGAAGTTGGGTTAATTCTGCCATCGTTTAAAGTTACCTCTTTTTCCTTTTTCCTTTTGTAAAGCTTTTAAAGCAGGTTATCTATTTATTTTTATTGTCTATGTTTATGGTGTACAACATGATGTTTTGATATACATATTGTAAAGCTTAATTCTAGATGTCAACTTGATTAGATGAAAGAATGCTGAGAAACCTGGTAAAGCAATTTTTTCAGGTGTGTCCATGAGGGTGTTTCCAGCAGAGATTAGTATGAGAGTCTGAGTGGCCTGGGTGTGAAAGACCCACCCTCAGTGTGGGTGGGAACCACCCAATCTGCTGGGCGTCCGGAGAGAACAAAAGACAGAGGAAAGAGGTGAAGCTCTCTCTCTCGATCCGCTGGAGCTGGGATACACTCTTCTCTCCTGTCCATGGACATCAGAGCTTGAGACTCTTCAGCTTTTGGGTTCCAGAACTTACACCAAGGACACCATCAGCTTCCCTGGTTTTGAGGCCTTTGGACTTGGACTGAGCCATGCTACCGGCATCCAGTTTGCAGATGACATATCGTGAGACTTTTCTTCATAGCCACGTGAGCTAATTCCCCTAATAAATCCCTGTCATATAATTATAACATATCCTATTGATTCTGTCTCTCTGGAGAAACCTGACTAATACACATATCCATAGTAAAATGATTACAACAGGTAAGCAAATTAACACATCCATCACTTTCCATATTTACTTATCTTTTTTTTTGTGGTAGGGGAACCTAAAATCCACTGCCTTAAAAAATTAATTAGTATAAAATGCAATGTTAGTAATGGTAACCCTCATGCTGTACATTAGACATCTAGACTTGTTCATCCTATATCACCTCTAGTTTGTATGCTTAGACCTACATCTCCTCATTTTTTCCCCCCCTGCTTGCCTCTGGTATCTGTTTCTGTGTATTAGAACTTTTTCTTAGATTCCACAATTTGCCCCTATGATTTACTGGTTTTTCTTTTCCCACTCATTGTTGTATGTCATTTTCCTCTATCATAGATTCTTTGGTAATTTTCCTGTGGTATATCTTCATGGCACTCAAAGAGAATCTGTGGATGGAAAAGTTTCTGATTTCTTACATGTTAGCACATATTTGAGTGTTTGTTTGATTAGGTACAAGGTTCTAAGCATGCAATAATGTCTTTTCTAGATCCATTGTCTTCTAGTCTATAATGTTATCAATGAGATCAAATGACAATCAGAATTTTAATCTTCATTCCCACTACTTCGCTTGACTTGTAAAATAAAATAAAATTAAAAAATTTTTAAAAATTCAGCTTTTTTAGAACTATTTTAGTTCTCGGGTACATTTTTAGATTTTTGTTGTCTTTATTTTTGTCCTGAATTTTCACCATAATTTATGTAGGGGTGGGTCTTTATTTTTCTATTATTGTTAGTTTTTGTGGCTTGTTGTTCAAAGGCCCTATTCAATTTAAAGATATGTTTACATTCTTCAGCTCTAGGAAAATTTTTTTATATTATTAATTTTATAATTTCCTTCTCTTCTTGTCTTGTGGAATTCTTTCTTGAGGAATAATGGAAATTTTGGATCTATGCTCTATGACTCTTTTAATGTTGTTTGCCATCTTTTTGAGCCAGGATCTTCCCATCTCAAAATCATTAACTTAACCATATCTGGAAAGACCTTTTTCTTTTTTTTCCTCCTTCTGAGATAACATTTACAGGTTCCAGGGACCGGGACTCAGTATCTTGGAGGGCCAGTAGCCAGCCTTTTCCAGGGCCCCTTTTGCTCCTTCTCTTTGTAGACACTGAGGCTGGAGCCCTCCTGTTATTACTGCACCAGCAGTCGTAGACATTGTCCTCATGCACGTCACACATTTTGCTCTTCTTTCTCACTTTCTCCACCCCTTCTCCTTGATCCCACACTCCCCCTTCTTTTCCCAACCTTTCTCAACTTTCCCAGCACTTACCTCCTTTCCTTTTCCTGTTTTCTTCCCCCTTCTCTTTCCTCTACTCTTTCTTCATCTCCCATTTCCTCCCCTCCCCCTCTCCTTCATGTTCCCTTTCTCTCCTGGCTTCCATGTTCCCCCTCCCTGGCACCCATTTCTCCTTCTCCAAGGTTTCTCCCAGTCCAATATCTCCACAGCTCCAACCAAACATTTTCACCCCCACCACAGCAGGAATTCTTCAACATTTCTGGTTTGCTCACACTATTTTTTCTTTTTTCTTTCTAGTATCTTGATTCATTTAATTATTAAAAAAATCAATTTCTGAAATTTTCTTAAGTTTTTTGGAGGAGAAGAGTAATATTCTTTACACTTTGCATATCTGGAAATACCTCTTTATCTACCATATTTCTTTAGAATAGGAGTTCCCAGCAGCAAAGACTCTGCCATATTTGTTTTTATTTACTTAATGCCCAGCACATGGTGTTGTTCTTACATGTTTATTAAATGCATGTCATTGTGAATTTTGTGAAATAAATTGCATATGGTTGTTTTAACTGATTACCCAAATTGATTAGACTTCCATGTCCCATGCACAAAGCGGATGCTCAGAAACCCAATGACTGCTTGGATTCTAATTTGAAAACAATCCTCAAGTTTCTATTAGTCCTAGTTGGCTGAACTTGAAAGTGCCATTAACCCTTTCTCAGAGGAGCAGATTGGAGGTGAGTAGCTGCGTAATGGCTTTTTGGTATGCAGCTGTTCATTTTCAAAACTTAATTTAAAACAATAAAAAATGTACCTCGAAATCATTTTGTTTCCTTATTTATTTAAAGTGATTTATTCTAAATGCATTTCATATCACCATAATGTATCAGAGCTCCAGCACCACCTGTTATTTTGTAGGGGAAATAAACAAGACCTCTCTCATCAGATGAGTTAATTACACTGACATATTCACTCCTCCCCAGAGATACCATAAACTAAAATGCTGCAAAGCTTTAATTCAAACAAGCAGGCTGGAAACAAGAGCTATGCTGCAGTATAATTTTCTTTGGAAGAATCAAAAGCTCAACACTGACTTGATCTTAGAGGGCAAGAGAGCTTGAACTTATCAGATGGAGGCTTGTCTGGGGTCATGTAACAAATCTGTAGGTGAGTTGAGCTTGAACCCATTTTTCAATATTTTGGCATCGTTTTCCAACCTTTGTGCTTCTGAGCCTCATGTCGTCATTTTCTTTACCTGCTTCATCCAATAATGTCTCCCTCTTCTCAGGCATCTGCCTGGTGATGGTCATGCATATGGAAGGCCATGGGCACTGTGAAAGGCGTGAGAGAGCATTGTCCTGACTCACTTCAGTCCCCTGGGCAAAGGCAGCAGCAGTAGTAGCCACAGTGACTTTCATCTCTTAAGGAGCTTAGGCAGACATGTTATGGGGAGGCTCTGGTAGGTTTTAGATCAGATTCCCCTAAGATAGAACCTGAGATGAGCGTCCATGTGCCAGGGATTTATTGAGAATGCTCCCCTAGAAGATCTGAGTAAGGAGACGGGAGAAGAAGAATAGAGGACAGGGAGGGAAAGAAGCCAAACACACTGTGATCTCAGGCAAATCCTGCCTCTGCCTGATCCCTCCGGGGAACTCTGGTGTATAAATCCTACTTCTAATCTTTTTCTCAACTGGTGGCAGAAGACGTGGGCTTTCACATCCCCCTACAGTTGGTTTTGGGTAACACCCGCTAGGGAGGGGCACAAACTCCCAGACTCGCAGGCAATCTGGCTTTCTTCCATGTGGGCAAAACAGACCCACAGACTGTGATAGCTCCTTAAGAAGAACCACAGGTCTAGGCAAAAGCCCACAGAACCTGTGTGGTAGTGGTGGGGAGGGGCAGGGCATACAGAGACTGTAAGAAGGATTCCAGGTGGTGAGAGGGGGGCAGTACTGTCACCAGTAAGAAGTACCAAGTGCCCTGTGCNAGTCCAATATCTCCACAGCTCCAACCAAACATTTTCACCCCCACCACAGCAGGAATTCTTCAACATTTCTGGTTTGCTCACACTATTTTTTCTTTTTTCTTTCTAGTATCTTGATTCATTTAATTATTAAAAAAATCAATTTCTGAAATTTTCTTAAGTTTTTTGGAGGAGAAGAGTAATATTCTTTACACTTTGCATATCTGGAAATACCTCTTTATCTACCATATTTCTTTAGAATAGGAGTTCCCAGCAGCAAAGACTCTGCCATATTTGTTTTTATTTACTTAATGCCCAGCACATGGTGTTGTTCTTACATGTTTATTAAATGCATGTCATTGTGAATTTTGTGAAATAAATTGCATATGGTTGTTTTAACTGATTACCCAAATTGATTAGACTTCCATGTCCCATGCACAAAGCGGATGCTCAGAAACCCAATGACTGCTTGGATTCTAATTTGAAAACAATCCTCAAGTTTCTATTAGTCCTAGTTGGCTGAACTTGAAAGTGCCATTAACCCTTTCTCAGAGGAGCAGATTGGAGGTGAGTAGCTGCGTAATGGCTTTTTGGTATGCAGCTGTTCATTTTCAAAACTTAATTTAAAACAATAAAAAATGTACCTCGAAATCATTTTGTTTCCTTATTTATTTAAAGTGATTTATTCTAAATGCATTTCATATCACCATAATGTATCAGAGCTCCAGCACCACCTGTTATTTTGTAGGGGAAATAAACAAGACCTCTCTCATCAGATGAGTTAATTACACTGACATATTCACTCCTCCCCAGAGATACCATAAACTAAAATGCTGCAAAGCTTTAATTCAAACAAGCAGGCTGGAAACAAGAGCTATGCTGCAGTATAATTTTCTTTGGAAGAATCAAAAGCTCAACACTGACTTGATCTTAGAGGGCAAGAGAGCTTGAACTTATCAGATGGAGGCTTGTCTGGGGTCATGTAACAAATCTGTAGGTGAGTTGAGCTTGAACCCATTTTTCAATATTTTGGCATCGTTTTCCAACCTTTGTGCTTCTGAGCCTCATGTCGTCATTTTCTTTACCTGCTTCATCCAATAATGTCTCCCTCTTCTCAGGCATCTGCCTGGTGATGGTCATGCATATGGAAGGCCATGGGCACTGTGAAAGGCGTGAGAGAGCATTGTCCTGACTCACTTCAGTCCCCTGGGCAAAGGCAGCAGCAGTAGTAGCCACAGTGACTTTCATCTCTTAAGGAGCTTAGGCAGACATGTTATGGGGAGGCTCTGGTAGGTTTTAGATCAGATTCCCCTAAGATAGAACCTGAGATGAGCGTCCATGTGCCAGGGATTTATTGAGAATGCTCCCCTAGAAGATCTGAGTAAGGAGACGGGAGAAGAAGAATAGAGGACAGGGAGGGAAAGAAGCCAAACACACTGTGATCTCAGGCAAATCCTGCCTCTGCCTGATCCCTCCGGGGAACTCTGGTGTATAAATCCTACTTCTAATCTTTTTCTCAACTGGTGGCAGAAGACGTGGGCTTTCACATCCCCCTACAGTTGGTTTTGGGTAACACCCGCTAGGGAGGGGCACAAACTCCCAGACTCGCAGGCAATCTGGCTTTCTTCCATGTGGGCAAAACAGACCCACAGACTGTGATAGCTCCTTAAGAAGAACCACAGGTCTAGGCAAAAGCCCACAGAACCTGTGTGGTAGTGGTGGGGAGGGGCAGGGCATACAGAGACTGTAAGAAGGATTCCAGGTGGTGAGGGGGGGCAGTACTGTCACCAGTAAGAAGTACCAAGTGCCCTGTGTGCAGAGTCCAAGCTGGAGGAGGAGGATCCCTTTGCTCACCCTCATGCTTAGGGAAATTGTATGCATTAGGCACTTTATGCAGAATATCTATAGTCTATACAGCTTTAAGGACCTCTAATGTACTTGGAACAAAAAACATTTTAAAAGAAATCAACAGTTTAAAATACAAAGAAAAAAATTAAGTTGAAATTGGTAAATACATTAATTCAACCAACATTTACAAAGCACTTACTACGTTCCACTCTGTTCTAGGTGCTGGGATTACTGCAGTGGCCAGAACACAAAACCATCCTGCCCTTGTGGTGAGAACAGAGGACAATAAACAAGATAAATGAGATAGATGGAATCTTATTTTTGTAAGTCCCATAGAGAAAATAAGGAAGAGAAATAGGGAAAATGGCATTGGGGGCAGGTGTAAGTTATGCTCTTAAATAAGGTGGTTAGGGGGAGGCTTCATTGAAAAGGTGGCATTTGAACAAAGGTCTGAAGGAGGTGGGGGAGGGAAGAGTATCCACAGAGAAGAAACAAACAAGTGCAAAGATCCTGAGGCAGGAGGATACTTAGTGTGGTGAGAAACAGCAAAGAGATCAGTGTGGCTGTGTTTGTTATAGAAAGATAAATAGGAAACGAGGGCAGAGGAAGCCAGGACTGGACAGTATAGGGCTATCACTACAAAAATACTGGCGTTGTTTAATTTAACAATAATAATGTCTTTATTATACTTAAGAAATATATAGTTTGATTTTCTCACTTTCCTATAATCCCTGCTATTAGTTAGGGTATTGGACAAGCCTATGTAACAGAGGCACACAAAAATAAAACTCAAACAACGTAGTAGTTTATTTCTCTCTCATGCAGCAATGCGAGGGTAGGTAGATAGCCCTGGGTGAGTAGGCAATTCTGCTCCATAATGTCATCCAGGAGCCCAGGTTCTTTCCACGTCATTGCTCTGTCAACCCCTGAGGCATTGACCTTGTCTGTGTTATTGACCTTTACTAACCAGCTCCATGAGGATGCTCCAGCTCATAGCATGAAGGAATGAGGGTAAAAGAAATCAAGTAACTTCCTTTCTAAAGAACATGATCTGGAAATCACACATTTCATGCCTGCTCATACCCAGTTGACTAGGCTTAGTAACAGGGTATGATCGTTAATTTTATGTGTCAACTTGACTGGGCTAAGGGATAGCTGGTGAAATATTACTTATGGGTGTGTCTATATCTGTGTTTCCAGAAGAAATTAGCATTTCAGATGGTAAACTGAGTAAAGCTCAGATTGCCCTCCCCAGTGTGGGTAGGCATTATCCAATTTATTGAGGTCCAGAATAGAACAAAAAGGTGGAGGAAGGGTGAACTCAGTCTCTCTCTCTTCTTGAACTGAGAAATCCATCTTCTCTTGCCCTTGGACATCAGTGTTCCTAGTTCTCAGGCATTTGGATTCAGATCAGGACTTACACCACTGGCTCCTCTGGTTCTCAAGCCTTCAGGCTTGCACTAGAACTAACCACAAGCTTTTCTGGGCTCCAGCTTTTGGGCATCAGACTGTGGGACTTCTCAGCTTCCATAGTCATGTGAGCCAATCCCTCATTAAAAAAATCTCTTTTTATGTATCTATATATATCTTCCTGGTTCTATTTCTCTGGAGAACCCTGACTAATACACATGGCCATAGTTAGGAGTACAGGAAAAGTCTCCAGCTAAGTGACTTGTATGCTCTGAAACTTGGGAGTGAAGACTGGGGTTCTATTACTAACATGAAAAAGTGAAGAATAGATTCTGGGGGACAATTAGCAATCTCTGTCATACATACTGATTGCTGGAAACGTATGGCCAAAAGTAAATTAAATGAGCAACTCAGGGCTAAATAAGCAGCTTCATATACAGTCTTTCCACTTATTTTTAAAACAGTAATTTTTTATTCAACAGGTGGTGAAAGCAGGGCCACATACTGTACAATTCCAGGGAGCTCGATCCACAGCTGGGCTTGTGCAACACGGCATGCCCGGGAGTGAGTGTGTTTTAATATACTTGATATAACATGGGGTGGTAACTCTTATAATAAAGAGTGGCCAGGGTTGCAAAAGTCTTAAAAGAGCCCTGCTCACTTTGGATATGTGGCATTGCAGGCCTACAAGTCAAATGACAGTACACCCTAGAAAAAGTGGTGTTTGCCAACTGAACTCTTGGGAGGTAGACTGACAAATCCACAAACCAATTTATTCATTTACAGCACGTGATACAGCTAGTGCAATAACTCAGCCAGTCTCTTTCCCAGTATTGACTTACCTGAGAAACCAAATTAATTATCAGAAGGTTGCTCTGCTAAGTATGGAATTAGAAAGAAAGGAAATCGGATGTTCTTAAGGGATTGCTCTTACAGGCTTGGATAAGTCCTGATAAATTGCCTTTAAGGAAAAAGGAATGTACCACTCACTGAGAACCTGGCTCGGTTCTAACCACCTTCTCCTTGAACTCTGATGTTGACCCAAGTTTATCATCCAAGGCTTTTAGTTTACACTTGTCATTATTATATTTCCTGATTTAAAAAAAATAAAAAATAAAAATAAGTTGTATTTTACATTAACGTAAATTTAAGTGTGCTGTGTTCTGGCTGTGTTCGGGGAGGTATCTTAATCTCATGGATAAACAGTAATCTTTTATTAGAGATAATTTTCTCTTCTTGATCTTTCTCTTTATTCCTTGGTCTGTCTCACTTTAGGTCCTTTTCCCTTTTTTGTCAACACCATAGCACATGTCTGGGAAAAATGTGATTGTAAAATATTTGATTATAAAATATGTGATTGTAAAAAAGCTGAGAAATATGTGATTGTAAAATATGCAGATAAAATCACACCCTTATTTCTTTACTGTGGTTAAGAACCTGCACTATAGCTGAGTCCTGGTCCTCCCACTCTGTGGCCTTATGATCTTAAGCAACCTCACTTTGCCTCAGTTTTCTGATTCATAAAATGGGGATAATAATAGTTACCGTGATGGTTAATTGAGCATGTGGTGGTAATGTAGAATAACAGTCCTAAAAGTAGGTGTGATTTGAGAACTCCTAAGGGTTCCAGAGTCCCAGGATCCACCAAATAAAAAGTATTTTTATAATAATATTAAGAAATTATTTGCCTTTTCACTGAATTGACTTTTGCACTAACGGTGCAAGAGAAATGTTGGATAGAACTGCTGTTTGTATAAACCGAGGAGGTGGCACCAACTGTGTCAGCAATCATGGTGTTCTTCCCTAGGACATACTTGCAGGGAAAGCCAAATAAAACAAAACAAAACACTAGTTTCACTTAAGAGTGTTCTTGACGAAGAAATAACACTTCTTAATTTTATTAAATCTTGATATTTTTAATATTTTGTGTGTTGAAATGGGAAATATATACAAGTACAAAGCACTTCTGGTGTATAAGGAATCACGAAGGTTGTCTCTAGGAAAAACACTTGTATGATTGAGTTGGAAGCTGAAGTAGCTATTGTTTTCATAAAACATCATTTTTATTTGGAAGAATGACTGACAAATTATGTTTATGCAGACCAGGATATGGCAGATTTTGTTTGTTTGTTTGTTTGTTTGTTTTTAAATTAACTCTCTCTGCAAGGAAGACAATTAATGGTACTTGTTGCCAATAATACAATCCTTATTTTCAAGCCAAAATTAGAAGTTTGGTAAACTTGAATTCATCACTGTGAGCTTGACAGCTTTTCTTCATACTTAAATAATTTTCTAATGAAAGTGGTGTTGTATGAAATAGGTTTACGTCTGAAATATTTTCATAACTTGGTAAGTCAGTATTTTCCAAATGACCAATGTATGTTGTTATAAAATCATACACAGGTAAACGATCTATGCAAATTGCAAGATAGACCAAATAGATTTTAATGTAGCAGAGTGTGAAAAATGTATTGATATGATTTCAGATTCCATATTGCAAACAAGCTTTAAAAAACTATTACTTGTTGAGTTTTGGTGCAGTATCACAGAATAATATCCATACTCATCTGAAAAGCTTCTTAAAATACTCTTCTCTTTTCTGACAATATGTATGTGTGAGACCGGATTTTCCTCATACACTTACTTTGACTGGAGAAACATACCCCAACAGACTATTGAACACAGGAGAATATATGAAAATGTAGCTGTTTTCTATAACCAGATATTGAAAAGGTACTTCTTGCTAAATATTTTTTGTTTGGAAACTATAGTTATATTTATATAAGCGTTTTTTTTTTGTTAACATGTAATGGATTTATTATTATTATTTTAACATGAATTTATAAATACATATTGTCAAACTTTCCCATCTTAATTTTTAGTATGGTAAATACTGATTACTATAAGCCATATAAAGACAAACTCTTTGGAATGCTTAATAATTTTTAAGAGTGTAAAGACATCCTAAGACCCAAAAGTTTGAGAATCACTGGTTTAGAACATTCTTAGCACATAGTGAAAGATATATAATCCTTAACTCTTTTATGATCTAGTTATTAAAACACCTACAACTACTTGTTTTCAAATTATGTATAATTTTAATAATAGTAAACTTTTAGTAAAGATTTCTTGTATGCCAGACGCTGTGCTATTTGTTTTGCATGCATTATCTAATAAAACTTTTAACACAATGTGGTGAGAAGGGTACAAGTCTTAGCTTTATTTTATTGATAAGAAAAATGAGGTACAGAGAGGTTAGGTAATTTGACCAAGGTCACACAGCTATGAAGTAGCAGAAATGGGATGGTGCTGTGGGTTGAATGTTCCCCCAAAGCTCATTAAAGTGTGACATGTTGTAACAGCACTAAGAAGGTGGAAAATCTGATTATGGTATTTGGAAAGTAGAGCCTTTAATAGGTGATTAGATTGTGAGGACTGTGCCCTTGTGAATGGATTGATCCATTCATGGAGTAGTGGGTGTGGTTCTGGTGGCTTTATAAGGAGGGCAGATGAGAAGGTTAGCTCTCTCTGGCTCATGCCGTTTTCCTCCCCATGTGAGTAGCTGCAGAGAGTCACCAACCAGAAGGAGGCCCTCACCACATGTGTTCCCCAGACTTTGGAATTCTCAGCCTCTGAAACTGAAAGCAATAAATCTCATTTCTTTACAAATTATCCAGTTTCAGATATTCTGTAATAAGCAACAGAAACGGACTAACACAGATGGGCAGACTGATTCCTGAGATTCTGCCCCTAATGACTTTATTCTCCTATGCTTATGAGTAGTGTTTACCCTTTATTTAAAAGCTATGAGTCCCTCAACAACTTGATTGTAGGGTCAGAGTCCACTTCTCCCATTCAACCCAAGGTAGGGTTGACAAGTCTCCCCAGTACTTTCTATGACTCCCCAAAAGAGCACCTGTCTTGGGCCCACACCCAATTCCACTGGCACCTGTCCTTGTTCTCTCTTCCTGTCACTCATTAGTGCTAGTTGGTTAAAAAGAACAGTTGAAGGAGTTTTGCCATCACTCTACTGATGATGCTTTTCATGTATAACTCAACCCAAAGCCGTAACCTCTGGGATGCCAACAAGTGCTAGGTTCTATCAAGAATGACTACATATTTCTCAGAGCCCAGTGTGAAATGAAAATGTGGGGCCCCTCTTTATCAAAGCATTATCAAAATTTAAAAATAGCAACAGCCTAGCATTGACCAAGCCTGGGGCTCCATATGAGGTGCTCTTTTGGTCATGTGCCTCTGGAACTGCTTTGGGTTCTATGCAGAGAGGGGAAATATCACCACCTTTCTGAACCTGTTCCACGTTATGCCCTTGGGCCTAAAGGCAGGGGCCAAGAGCCCATGATCTCACACACTCTGTCACAGACATGGGTCCTGCAGCTTGAAGGACGTGGGTCTTCATCCCTCTAACCAGAGATGATCAAATCTAGTCTGCAGGGTTGGAAGGCATTGATGCCATGACAGTCCCTCTAGTATTCTATCCTTCCTCTCCTTTCAGAAGCAAAACCAAAGCCCTTGTGCATATCTGTAGCTATGAAGAGTTGACGAGGAGCTGTGGAAAGTTCTGTTCATGCTACACAGTCATACCAGGGGCCTGAGATGTTCTGTTGCCATTCTATGGATAAGGAAATTTGATATGTAGAGGAAATTGAGAATTTAATTTCTAAAAACCATGAACTGCATAATATATTCACCAGGACTCATTAGGTTATAGAGAAATCAAACTATCTTAAGCCAAAGAGGAACATTATAAGGCATTATTTAACCAAACTATGGGAAGGATGGAGAAGACCAGGTTCAGGTATCAATGGATCCAGGGCCTTGACTCAGTCTGAACTCTCACTAATTGAGGGTTATCCTTGTTTCTCCAACTGGCCTTGGCTTTAGACCTAGAGCCATCCCTGGACCCAGTACTGTGGTCAAGGGATATGGTGGGATCATTGGCCCAGATTGTGGCCACATGTGATCAGGAAGGAAGATGGAGTGCTATGACCAATACCCATCACCAGAACAAGATGAGAGAGTCAGGGAGGAGTAATTTTCTCCAGGAAGAGGCAACTATTTTGGACAGAACCCTTATGGCAAAGCCATAGTTCCCCCAAAATAGCCCTTTGCAGAAATGTAAACCTGAATGTTGGCAAACATTTAGCATCGTGATGGGATTCAGTTTGAGAATACCTGTCGTTTATTAGGAACGGACATTAGGTAAGTGCTGATGTTTATATCTCAATAGCAACATTTGTAACTCCAGAAAAAAATGTTTAAATCAGTAGAACCCTGCTATCTATTGAAAGACATATGGACTAAATCCAATGGATCATATTCAACTTTGTTTTAGGATTTTAGAGATCCTGCCAGTTGTTTCAAGTTCCAGGGTTTAAGAAGACAGTTTCTGTTTCCAAATTCACAATTTCAAAATAAATTTACCAAGATCAAGATAAAAACAAACCATGACCTGGGAATTTTATCATTCAGATCACTCTATTGCATAAACACATCTCATAACAAAAGCAAATATGCAAAGGCGGCACATGAGTTATGGAACTCAGTCCTCTTCCTTGAACTGGTGGCCTACAAAAGATTTACCCCATGAGGAATTAACATACTTCTATCTATGTACACCCTTTGCTTTGCCCCAAAGGTAGGGTCTTTGCAGGAAGTCTATATCTGTTCTCCCAACACCTAAAATGGCAAGAACAGAGGTAGGAGAGGCAGCAGGATGTGGGGAGGGCCACTTTCTCAAGGATGGGTGGAACCAATAGGAGGTTCTCTGATTTGTAGTGGTTCAGTGGTTTTTTAAAATTCTTTGCAAGGCTGACCTATTTCTAATTCCTTGAGCCTATAGTCTGAAAGGTCATTAATCTGGGCCCGGCTCGTGATGCTGGGAATTGAGACTTCTATTTCTTAAATGCCAAAGGTATGTCAGATTGCCTTTAGAAAAGTTGGTATCTCTATTCAGGCATGCAGTGGTTAGCAGAGTGGTTCATCAGCAATTTTGTTTCTCATGGACACATTCTCCTCACCAAAGGAGCCACCTGTGTTTTTTTTTTTTTGGCTATTTGGATCTTTGCCATGGGTTGAAAAGACAAACCAATCTGACACACACATCGTCTTGTTGGCAGGTACAGGGACACACAGGTATGTGTTTGCTGGAAGGCTGACAGCATCAGACATACGTCCTGGGAGGGAAGTTGGAGGAAAACATGAAAAGTGCCAATGTAGTCTTGTCACTCTCTTCTGTCTCTCCATTTTCTACTGGATGAAATCTGAGCTCCTTGTTGTCACATACAAGTCTCTTTTTGGTCCTCTCTCTGTCTCTTTCATCGACCTTTCTTCTTGACTTTCTACAAACCTACTTGTGACCTGCAAGAACCAGCCATGCCTTGGTTCACTATAGGGCCTTTTTAAAGTGCCATTCCCCACCCTTAGCTGGCTGATTCCTACCTGCCCTTCAGGTTTCAACTTAGATATTCCCTCCTCAGGAGACGTCACCTGACTCCCCAAGTCTGAGGGAGGGACTCCTCTTTGGGGTTGCCATAGCAACCGATGCTTGCTGTAGAGAAACGCTTCCTCTGAATTTAATCACCCGTTTACATGTCTTTCTTCCCCAGTTGTGCCTTTTCTTGCTTCTTCCCTTTCCTCTTTCTCCCTCATCTCTTTCTCCTCCTCCTTCTTCATCTTAAAGCATTCTCTTTGTGCAAAACCCAGACATCACAGATAGAGTGCAGTCCTCCTGGGCCATGTGTGTGATCTCTTCCATGTCTCTCCAGATCCACTGACCACTCATCCTGCTAAGTGCCCTGGGACACTGACCCAAGGCTCTTTGCCCTACAACTTCCTGTTGAGCTTGGCCATCAGGGCACCAAAGAAGATCGGAGGGTGGGAGAGAAAGGGTTTGGGGTCTTCATTCCTTATCTCCCTCCTTGCCACAAGCCCAAGGCTAGTGGTGTCACTCTAGCAAAGGCGACAGGTCCTTTCAGGTGTTTCTCTTCCTGTAGTCACTTCTTTGGATTCTTATGGTACTTTTTTTTCTTGTCCCTCAGGCCTGGGGTTGTTAATGGTCCCCACTGTTACTATTCCAGATGTGCCACTCTGTACCTTGTCACTTTCCTTAAACACTGCCTCAGTCTGTGTGAGCAGTCCCTTTGTTAAATGTTTCTTACATGATACAGTTTGAGTGCGCATCTCCTTCCTACCTGTTGAATTGGACCATCACTTCCAATCCTAGTCCCTGCCGCCTTCCGCAGAGGTCACTCCAGTTATAACTAAGTCTTCTAAAACGTTGCAACTCTAGATTCCAGCAATGTGCCTCACACACGTAGAAGGGGTCTGATAAATGTCGGCTAAATGCTATTGTTGAATCTTGAGCTCCCAGGAGAAGATGGGTCAAAAGTGCCTAATTCCAGGCAAATTCTCATTTTCTCTGCACAACATAAAGATGAGACAGGATCACAATTACTAGAGTGGAAAATTCCCTTGCTGTTGTGGCAGCAGATAGCCATTATGTGTTCCAGGGAAAGACTCAAAAATGGGTATAAAAATAATCCACTGTACACCATCAAAAATTGAAAGCACATTCTTTTCCTTTGAAATGAGATAGGCTTTTGGAAGCTTTCACTCCAAACACCCATCCATCTAAAACTTCTCTCTAAGGACATGAGTAAAATGCAATTTGTTTCATAATAAGCCTCAGGAGTTTACTTTAAAGACATGATTACCCAGAAGGCAATGAGAGCTGTCTGCAGTTTCTTTCATTTCAAGAATATTTCTATCCTAAAGAAAGACAGGATAGGATCCAAAGTTTCACTGGAAATTCTGGCTCGTGAATTATACAAAGATAGAAATTTTGCATATCTGTGATTTATCCTGCATTGGATCTTATTTCCCCCAATGAGAGTGCATAAGACCCCATCAGAAGTCTACCTACCTGTCAGACCAGTAATAGGCCAAGCTATAAGCTGACAGCCTTTATTCTACTACCATGGTTTCCTTACTGGGCTCAATGCCTATTTCAAAATTCAGCAGGGACATTGCATACAAAAGCTGTTATCATAGCTCCTACTGGTAATGTCCTTTCCATACACTTTGCATATCTCATCTCACCCGGTATTCTTATCAGCACCACGAGGCAGACACTTCTAGCATCCCCATTTTACAGATGAAGACACTGAGGCTTAGTGAGATGATGGAGCAACTTCTCCAGCTGAGGGGTGGACACAGCACTACCTGAGGTGGCCCAGGTTCTCTGCCCCTGAGCCTGTGGCTCTCGATTGCTCTGCCTTCACCTGGGTGCGGGTCCCCAGGTTGAACTCTGGGCTGACTCTCTGCCTCCGTGCCCTCTTCTACTTGTGCACTTATCTCACTGTGTTGTGTGGGTTCAGACTCAAAGTTCAAAAAGTACTGGGCCCAGCCATATTTGGCCCACAAACTACCTCGCCTCCAAGGTCCTTAAAGAGTATGAACTTTTACTGAATCACACTGTAGGGTTATTTATTACATCTCTGATTTCATGTCACCCCCTCTATTTAGGTCCTTGTGTAGGACTGCACTGGAAAGGAACGACTGACCACCGAACAACTTACTGACAACACTCTTTCTGTTGCTGTCTTTAGTTCACGGGGTAGATGTTCACGTTAGCAGAGATCCTTCCCTAAGCCCCACCCCTTCCCTCTCACCAAACGTCCCCATCTCTGATTCTTCTTTCCCTTTGAGATGTTCTTGTTATCTGTATTTGTGTCAGCTGGTTTCATTAGGGCACAGGTGTCCTGACTCAGACATTCTGGGGGTTGATTTCATCACTGGACACTGGTTTCATGCAGTTCTCCTTATTCCAGAACATGAGCACTGTCGACATTTTGGACTTGATAACTGTCTGTGGTGGGGGCCATTCTGGGCATTGTAGGGTTTTGAGTAGCATCCCTTGGCTTCTACCCAGTACATGCTGGAAGTGGCCACACTCCCCACCCAGTCGTGACAAATAAAAATGTCTCCAGACATGGTCAGATGTCTCCTGGGGCCAAAATAGTTTCTGGTTGAGAACCACTGGTGTAGTGAATGACAGGTGGGGCCTGCATCCATACATGAAGTTTGGTCTTCACAGTGATACAGGTAAATCTGCACATTCCTACACACCAAGACTCCCTGGAGCACGCTCAGTCGTGACTATGATTCTCCTCCAGGAATAATTTGGAGCCACTGAGGTAAAGATCCCAATGGATTTCTTTTCTGAAGCCCATTCACATTTTATGTCTGTAGGAGCTGAGGATCTTAGAGCATTCATTTCTGCATGCGTGGGTTTTCAGGCTGCAATAAAATTTTGTAGGAACACTTGTCTCTGGCCATTAGGTGATCTTAGCTCAGTGCAGTGTCTCATCCAGTCTTTACAGTAACTCCACAAGACAGGTTGTGTTATGATCCTATTCTATAGGTGAAAAAACTTAGAGAGGAAAGTCACACATCAGAGACATACAGGTAGTGAGTGACAGAGCTAGGACTTGAGGCTGGGTCTCTTTGATTCCAGACACTGACTGGTTGATCATTACTGTTTTTCTGGTGATGAGAGAGGGTTCCGTGATGCTCCTACTTAAAAAAGAAACCCTGTAAGTGAAATAAATGGTGGAAACTCAGGCCCAGGACAACATATCCAGGAGGCTGGCTCCTCTGCAACCAATAGACCAAGGACAGTGACTCTATTGCTGTCACTCCCAGAAAACTGTCTGAAACAGGCCAGATAATGACCCCTTCTTCTACACCTCTATCTGCCGGTCTAACTTCTCAGGCCCATGTTTTACTTAAGGAGCAGGAAGGTTTTATGCACAATTGTTCCATGGATGTTAGATAAATGTTGCCACCTAGTTTCATTTCCCAAGCTAGGTGAAAGCAGAAAAATTTCTGTATTGCTTGCCACTTTGTTCTCAGCACTTGGGGTTCAAAGAGTATTCATGGAATGGGTAAGTCAGTGAATTAATGGGTGAGTCCATTTTGAAGAAGAATAAATTAATTTTAACTTTTATTGCTTTTCTCAGATTTTTAGTCCGTGAGCAGGAATTAGTGATGGGTTTCAAGATGAGCAACCTTAATGCAGTTTTTGGATTATGGATGTAGAATCTTAAAAATGTCCAGGAGGGTAAATCTGTGTCCCTAGCATACATTTCTTAGATGAGGGCAGAGTGCAATATGGTATTTCTACAAAAACAAATGAGACTCAGTATGATTTGGGGGTTACATTGACTCATCATTTAAATAGTACTGACACTCCAAATGGGAAAGATTTGCCCATTGAATTCTCTTTATGTCCTTCTGCTTGGGAGAGGGAGAAAGTCTCAGTTGGTGCCAGTGTAATCTTTATCACTATTTTATCATTTATTCATCACCCTTTTAAACAAAGCAAGAGCAGACTTCAGGCTCAGATCCTTCAACAGACAATGAGTCTAGATAGAATTTAATAGTATTACTATGTTTATATTGTGATATATTCAAGGTGGTTATCTATTTAAGGCAGATGAAACTTGGTGTTTTACATCCGTGGTTTTCATACAGTATTTCCATTTAAATAAATTTAGCTAAACAAAATGATGGGAAAGCTAACTGAGAGAAAAGTATTTCATATTTTTATAAGAGTCGTTACACAGATATGGCAAAAGCTGTGTATAAGGTACACAAATGGTGGAATTTGAGAAATACTGTCATGACTGTTAAGAACAAAGATGGAGCTGGTTTTGAATCTTGAATTTACACGTCACTGGTAAGGTGGCCTTCAGCAAATTGTTTAACTGTTTCAAGTCTTGGTTCTGCACAGATGGAAATGAGGATGGTATGTCCATCACAGTTTTGTTATAAAATTCTAATGAGGTATACGTGTAGAATACTGGATTTATTATCTGGCATGCCAGAAGCACTCAAAAAGTGATTGTCGTTTGCTGTTAACATTGTATCTTATTTTCCCATGAGCTGATGCCGTTATTAGATGAGCTGCAGACAAATCCAGGTACTAATACCAGAGATCTAAACAATAAGCCTTCTCTTATTCTCCAACGGCCTGGCTTCATTATCTCAACTCTGCAGTGACCTGAATAGATGCGAGCTCCTGCTGGTTAATTATTGTCAGATGGATCGGCAGCCGACCAACTCTTCTAAAACTATTGTTTTTGGCAGATGTTCGTCAACATTTTCCTGGTATATAAATAATGATCCCATATAAGAAGTCACTTCCTTTAGTTTTCTTGGTGTACATTTCACAAGTGGTTTGTTTTGGAAGGTTCTCCGGGAAGTCGCATTATCATAGCTGCAGGTGGCTTATTAAGGTTTCTTTTTGATCAAGGAGGACACCTGGTTACACTTGCCGTACACATTTTCAGGCCATAACTATTTGGGGAATGTTAGAGTCTCTTGGGTCTTGACTGTCTATCCTGTGTCTTGAGGCATATTCAGAACAAGATTCTGGGTATGATTTGGGAATTCTGGCTTTGGAACTGGGTGGTCCCCTAACTTCTATCCCAGCTTCTTCTTGTTGCTGTCTTCCTCTCTGTCCCTTTAATACTCCAAAAGTAAAACCCAGTGTGGGTGAGACAGAACCAACTGGTGAGAGAAAGAGAAAGAGAGAGTTTTACAGGGCTATCGATAAGGAACTATGTGTCAGACAACGAGGAAGCTTGGAGAAAGGGATCCTGGAACCTGGGGGCTCTCTCATCATCTTTGTGGGGGCAACAGACAGGAGGGTGGCATCAGAGGATGGCTTAGTGGTTGGGTACATCTCCCCAGGGGAAAAGAATTCTCTCTACTCTCAGGGGTATCCTGCCAATTGACTATATTTATTAACATAGAGCTTGACTTCTGTTGAGGGATCCAATCTGACCTTGGCTTAAACAAGAGGGAGGCTCACCCTCTCTCTAAGCCTGGGGCTGGTATGGTAGTCCTACTGTATCAGATACCTAGCAGCTTCTTTCTTTTTGCCCCGTCATTGTTGGTCAACTTTCTCATTTGTCTGGCTCAAAATGGTTCACCACCATGTCCACATCTCAGCAAGGAGGAGGAAGTGAATAGAGAGGGACGGGTGAGCTCATGACCTTTCAAAGTCATGGCCCAGAATTTGCACACGTCTCTTCTACTCACAGCCCTTATAAATATTTACCAAGCACCTCAGTCCCAAGCACCATTAGTAAGACATGTTAGGTTTCTACCTCCGGTGCAGAAGGATTTCCAGCTAGCATTTTTCAGGGACTATGATCTCATTTCTCATCCATAAATATTTACCAAATTTTGCAAAAAACATATTCCTCTTTTCATATGTTCATTGTTAAGTGTGAAGAACATTGTAGAGAACGACAGACAAGAAGGCAGGATCCTCCCCTCAGAGAACTTACAGTTTGCTGAAAACCAGCAAGGAACAAGTACACGAGCATATTCAAAACAAAATTGTGAATTTTGGCAAGTGTTTTGAAAAACAAAATCTGATTGCTTACATAGAAAATAACCAGAAAGCATATCCTTTACACAGATGCTGCCAAGCCTCTTTGGGACAGTACAGGATAAAGCTGATCCCTGAGGAGTGAGCTGTGTGAAAGTCAGGGGTGTTGGAGCATCATACAGCAGTGAAAAATGAAATAACTGCTGCTATGTGTGACCATGTTCATGAATTTGAGAAGCATATATAGCTGAGAGAAAAAAACATATAACCTAAGACAGTATGATATCATTTTTATAAAACAAAAACACAGGCAAAACTAAGCAACATCTCATTACAGCATGCATACATATGGGACACAACGAAACACAAAAAAGACAGGAGAATGATAAACACCAAATTCAGAATAATGTATACTGGAGGGGACAGGGAAGGAGAAAATAACAGGAGTATATTCAAGATAAATTTCTAGTTTTAAAGTCAGACAGTAGCTTCATATATGCTAGTTTTGTTATTATGCTTCCTAACTTACATAAGTGGTAAATGTATTTTTGAATATATCAAACATTGTTTCATACAACATCTTTTAAAAACATAGAGCTGGGGACACAAGCCTACAGGATCCAGGAAGGTAATGGAAAAAGACGACGTGGGCTGGGTGGCACCTGCCCTGCCTACAGGGGGCGCCACCACTGGGTCCCAGTTCATGGCTGCCATGCACCTTGCAGGCCTGATGTGTCTAGAACCTCCGAGTTTTCTTAAGAATCCTGACACCCACATTTTCATAAGCAGCATCCCAACTTTGAAATGTTGGCAACGATTCCAAATTTTAAAAACTCGGAGGAGGAAAGCAATACCTTTGGGGGGACATACTGAGCCTCAGAAAAAGACCAGGTACTCGGAGGCGAACACTGATTCAGAGTCCCTTGCAGCAAGCATGCTTCATGCATTTCCGCCACAGCGCCCTGCTCTGACAGCAGGCAGGAAGGAAACCCATCCCCTCAGCATCCCCAGAGCGTGCTATTTCCAACCTGTCGCTCTGTTCGGCTTCTGCGCATCTCTCACCTGCGAGCTCTCACCTCTAAGTTTGGAACAACGTGCGAGGGTGGTGTGGGCGCAGCTGAGATCGGGCGGGCGGCAGCTCAGCTCAGTCTGCCGTCTGCCTGGGGAGCCTGCTCCGCGCCTGGCGCCCGCGCCCCCAGCCTCCCAGGCCCAGCCTCGCAGAGACTTTGCAACACCCCAGGAACCGCGGCGCTCAGCTGAGACCACGCTGCTGAGATCCAGTTTCTGTTACCCACTGTTGGGACCGAGTGATTTCCACAGAGAAATACATTCCCTTTTTCTTTAGAAAAAAGAGTTTCAACTGTTAGGCATTATTTCTACCAACACTGCTCTCTCCTCTACCCCAAGATGTGTTTTTTTTGTTGTTATTGTTTTTGTTTTTTTTTTTAAATTAACGTAGTGGTTCTCAACTGGGGGTGATTTTGCCCTCCCTCCAAGGGGATATTTGACAATGTCTGGAGATATTTGACAATGTCTGGAGATATTTTTGGTTGTCACAAGAGGGGTGGGGCCGACACTCAGATTTTGAGAAACACACACCGTGTGTCATTGGGTAGTGGGTAGAGACCAGGGACGTAGAGAAGCATCGTACATGTACGGGACAGCCGCCCTTCCTCACCCCAACACCCCAGCAAAGAATTGTTCCACCTGCAATGTCAATAATTAATAGTGCTGAGGCTGGAAACTCTGCTCCCCCTACTAGCTCCCACCAAAAAGACAAAAGTAAGAAAAAGCAGTGGGCTGGGCCATTCCCTGTGAATTATGGAAGGTGTGTGCTGGGGGCGGAGCACAGTGAGGGTGTAACATGAATTTACAAGACATGCCCTTTAGCTAGAGCGGGGATTTGTGGCCACTCTTTCGGTTTTTATTAAAGCGTAATGCTCACAAGCAGAAGAGGAGATTTGTTATTCTAAAGACAGTTGCACACCAAAGCATTCTATTGTATAATCTGGCATTTTCCCCACTAGGGAGCTATGGTGCATTACTCACAAGTGACAGAACCAACGAGCTTCATCTCCCAAGAGGCCGGCGCATCTGTTTAAAGGGAGCAGGTGCCATGCAGATCCACCCAGCCCTGCAGCCAGTGCACGGTGAAGGTGAGCGGCTTTCAGGTCGTGGTGAGCATGAACCAGGCATCAATTGCACAAGACTTCTTCCAAAAGTCATGAAAAAAAATCATATTATCTTTTAATTCTATTTTTGCACCAACTTTTTGGAGTATCCTCCTATGCCCACCCCCACCCCTAATACCCCCAAAAGGAAAAGGTCAAGTCTAATTGTGTTTTAGTAGCAGGGCCACAGGACAGGAGGTAGGCTCCTGGATTTTATTCTAGGATCCAACTCGATAAATACCAGTAAGGGAAGTCCTGGCTCTTTCTATGCCTCAGTTTCCCAGAAGGCCTGTGCACACTGGGGACAAGAGCTTGGGCTTGGGAGTCAGTCGCGTCAGTTCAAATATAGGCTCATTCAGTTATGGTGTGTCCCCTTGGGCCTTGACTTCCCTCTGAACCTTGGTTTCCTCTAAAAAGTAATGCTTTTCTCATAGAGTCACTGTCAGGGTCAAAGAGACATGAATTGTCAAGCACTCTGCACTTGCCAGGCAGCTAGCAAGGACTCAATCAACATTTGCTACCAATGCATCATTCCAGTATTCAAAGATCAAAGGAAGTCAAGTGTCTTTCCTTTGTATCTCACAGAACAGTTGTAAATTGAAATGAGATTGCAAATAGGAAAACACTTGGAAAATTTCAAAGTGCTGTATCGATGTAATGTAATGAAACCAATGTAAATATCAGTGTAAATAGTGACAGTCTTTATTGTGCTGATCCTAAGAAAATAGAAAATACATTACACACTGTAATTATAGCTGGTTAGATGTGGAAGGAAGTTAGAGCTGTTTTCGTTCAAACCTTCCATTTTACAAATAAGGGAGAAAGTGACTTTAGTGGCAAAACTTCCAACTGGTGCTTTCCCACTCCCCACGATGTTAACTTGCTGCAGTTTGGCAACCGGTTAGGACAAGTCTGCATCAGATGGAATGTTCCCAAGGTACAGTCATAAGCCTCAGTTTCTTTGTTTCTAAAATGGGCATGATAATAAAACCTAACTCCCAGGATAGTGATGTAGAATGAAATCATGCAGGTAGAATGTTTAGCAGGCATGCCTGGCACAGGAAGAGTTCTCTAAAAACAGTGACCACTGTTATCCTTATTAATGATAATAATTGAGATGACCTATGTATAGGTACCTCTTCTAGAATCTGACATAAATGAGGGGTCAACATAAATTCACTTATATGTTGCTAATAACAGTACCTTAGTGTTTGGGGGACACTAAGTACTCCTGCAGAATTCACAATTACAGTGTCTGTTTCCTGGACATCCCAGGGAGGACCCGGAGAGGCTAGTGCCATCCTTTTGTAGCTTCAGAAACAAGAAAAGGTGTCTGGCAATCTTGAAATCTGATGGTAGTAGAATGCTACAAGCCAAGGCCCTGATGCTGACTCTGTTTGGGACATTGAGGATTTGTGAGTATGCACTGTGAGCAGTGGAGCTCAGCCCACATGTTCTGAGGGTCCTAGACCAGGAATCCTCAAACCTTGGCCTGCATCAGGATCACCTGGAGGACTTGTTAAAACTTAGGTAGTTGGCCACCCACACTCAGTGGGTCTGGGTGGAGCCCTACATTTTGCATTTCTAGCCGGGACTCAGCTGATGCTACTGCTGCTGGTTCAGGGGACCACACTTCAGAATCCCTGTCCTACAGCAGTGATTCTATACTTCAGTACTGTTGGTGTTTGGGGCTGGATGATTCTCGGTTATGGAGGGTACCACAGGATGTTTAGTGGCATCTCTGGCCTCTACTCACCAGATGCCAGTAGAAGTTGTGACAGCCCAAAATGCCTCCAGATGCTGCCTAATGCCCTCTGCAGGGAAAAGTCACCCCTGGTTGAGAACTCTTGCCCTAAGGTGAGATGGTCTAAGATCTAATCATAGACACCCCCTGTAACAGTGAACCAGTGGTGTGACCACATCATATTACTATACCTCTGTAGGCTTCTTCGTGTAGTGGGTATAATAATGCTAAACTGTAAAGGTCCTAATAGAGATTAAGAGATATACAGGTAGAGTATTTAGCACAGTCCCTGGTACCCATTGAGCACTTAATTAATGTTAGTTATGACTTTTAAGCCCTCCTTATCTGATCTACTTGGTGAATTTTTTTTCCCCCCTGTCAAAAAGTTTTCACATAGGAATCATCAGCTTGGCTGCTGGTTGAAATGGAGAGTTTGGAGACCCTCAGGTAGGACCAAATGACTTCTAGAAAACAGCCTAAAAAATGTCCATTGAGACAAAGGATCCCAAAGCCACAGGGTCCTCTTCAGCATTCCGGATGAATGTGAGCTGTTATCTAGATGAGCAGTCCCAGTCCTCAGCTCAGAAGAGACTGGCTACAGAGCATATCCCAGCTTCATGAGCCCAGCCCGTATTTGTTAGTTAAGGATGGTAAAAGAAGAATCTCTTTCATGTTTTTATAATTTCAAACAATGATCTCATCACTCACATTTTCATTTCCAACTTTGCTCTAGAAGTGAACTTTAGAATCTGGAGTATTGCGGCATTATGAGTTTCCAACAACTGCTGTTAAAGAGTGATATATGCTGGCACACACAAGGGATCATGGATTTTTCTTTGGCTGTCAGCTCTTGAAATTACCCAGCAATCCCAAAATGAATTTCCACTAATCTGACAGTTTTGCCTCTTCTGACATGATGTACTGTATATTCAGTGGTCAGCAGGGACTATTTAATTGCAGTTAAGTCTGTGCTGTTCATTGTGGCATTTAAAATAGAGCAGCGTGTAATGTGGTTAAACTTACTGACTCTCCAAGCCCAGATGGTTGGGTGGAACTCAATTTTTTTTTGGAAACTTTCTACCTGGGAACACATATTAATTAAGTTTTACTGGCTAGCAGCTTTAATTCATTCACTTTCAAGATTTATAAATATCAAAATTAAAACTGAAATCAAATCCTGCTAGAAGGTAGAAGAAACAGGAAGATCAGATAAAACTGATGATGAGTTAAAAAATGATCAAAGACTCAAGAAAGGAAAGAAACAATGATAAAACACTTAATATTTTTTGAGTACTTACTATATGCTTGGCAGTTTTTAGGTATTATCTCACTTTGCTCTTATAGCATCCCAAATAGTCAGAGACAGTTTTTGCCCCCATTTTACAGAGGTGGAATCTGAGGCTAAAAGAAATTAAGTAATTTCCCAAGATCTGTGGATGTGTGAGCAATGCCAAGATTTGAACCCAGGTCTGTCTGATAATCTGTATTCTTAAGCACTACACCAAACTTCCCAAAAGATGCTAGACGTCATTGGGTTTAAAGTGTTTATTTTACAGTTTAAATAAGCAGTTTAAACTTATTGTGTAGTTTAAATAAGTGAAACTGAGGTCCAGACACTTCAAAGTGACTTGCTCAGAATTAAGTTATCCCAGACTCAGGAAATTAGCCTACTATTACTATTATTTACTACTATTATTAGCCTACTACTATTAATAAAAATGCAGTGCCTTGCAGCTTATAAGGTGCAGTAACATCCATTATCTCATATTTAATTTTTGTTTTTAAACAATTCTGCTGTTTAAACATTTAACACAAAAAGAAAAAAGTTTTGATTAGTACTTTTCTTTTTCTTTTACAGTTGAATCTAATGTATGTATCTGCACTATAGCCACAAAAATGCTACTGGAAGGTGCTGCAAGTACATGAACAGTAAAGAATTAAATGGATCCACTCACTCAACAGATATTATTAAGTTTCTAATATGTGCCAGGCATTATTCCAGGTACTGAAATATAGCAGTGAATAGAACAGTCAAAATTCCCCTGTCCTTTGAGAGCTTACATTCTTGAGGGCAGAGGCAGATGATTAACCAGATAATAAGCAAAATATGTAGTATGTCAAATGGTGAGTGTGAACAGTGAAATAAAGCTGGGAAGAGAGAAAAGGAGAGCTGGGGGGAAGGGATTAAGGTTATAAATGAAGAAGGTGATATTCGAGCAAAGACATGAAAGATGAGGAACAAGCTTTTTGAATATCTGGGGAATTCTAGACAGAGGGAACGGCTAACGCTAAGTCCCTGAGGCAGTAAATATGCGTGTATCGTGTTTAAGTCAGAAGGCCAAATGGATGAGAAATTTGGCTATTTTTGTGTTATTTAAAATTGAGGTATAGCTGACATTCAATTAATTGTGAGATAGGATGTGCTCAGTCCCCCTGGGATGGAGTTTCAAGCCACTCCTCTGGGTCTCAAATTACTCCCCTAGGATTCAGGTTCTGCCTTTGAGTCCTAAGCTACTGTGGCCTGTAGCACTATTTTTGGTACCAACACGTGGAGATTGAGACCGCAGGGATAGACATATTCAATTTCACTGGCCAAGCATGCTCAATGAAAAGGAATTTATCCCTCGAATGACTTTCCGCTGCAGGCACTAAAGAGCAATGAATGTTCTTGAAGTATTCAATGCATATGGTGGAATTCGACCAATGAGCATGCTCTAAAAAAAGAGACCAACTGAGCATGTGCAAGGCTAGGTTACATAACTGGGAACCGCCCCCTTAGTTCAATACTCACTAGACAGCCTGAATATGTATGAGATAGCAAAACTGGAAAAGTTGAATACCGGTAGAAGGTGGGGCTATTGCTCACTCTCCTAGAGCCAGCTCGTACTTTGCCTTAGGTGTGTATTTCTTTTTGCATCGTATTTGCCTTTAGCAGGCTGCTGTTCACTCCAGAACCAGCCTACACTTTCACAGTGAATGCATATTTTTTACTTTTGTATTAAACTTAGTGTGGGCTCTGCTGAGTCTCTGGAGCTAGGCTGCACTTTCTCTGTGAAATCTGTATCTGCTATCTGTTACATTAAACCTGTTTTCACTTTCTGCTGTGACTGCTCTTGAATTCTTTCCTGTGGTGGAGTGAAGAAGCTGGTAAGTGGATGGGGTGGGTTAAGGCCAGCTATTGGGCCTCCCAGACCTTCTCCTCTGGTATCAATTCTACATATGAAAATACACAATTTGGCAAGTTTGACATATATATACGTTCATGAAACCATCACCACAATCAAGGTAATGAACACATCTGTCACCCCCAGAAGCTTCCTGTAGCCCCTTTGTCATCATTCTCTCCAGGTGATGCTAATGCTGAGTACGTGGGTAGCACTTTGTGTCTCAAGGAACTAGACCATACCGGCTTTGTCCATAGGAACAACTCCACCCATTGCTATGTGGGAGTTCAGTCCGTCTGCTCAAGTGTCTTGATTTGTCAAAAGAGACACTAGAAGTCTGTGATATCATATGAAGTTTCCTTATTCTTAAATTCTGAGCAACTTATTTTAATTTTTATGAAACATTGTGGGTGGTCAAGTGAGACAATCTAAGAGCCAAATTTGTCACATGTAAGACCAGTTTGTCCCTTTGTCTATAAATCAAGTTTCAGGAATTTTCCTAAAACTTTGCACAGAGAAAATGGACAAAGAAATAGCAAGATCTCAGAACAAATTGAGCAAAATGTTGACGCACCCTCTCCAAAAAATGTTAGCTTAAAGAAAGATGGTCAGAGAAACAGTTTTAGTTAGACGTGGTTTCATTCCTCAGGGTATCCTTACCTGAGCTGACATGAGGTGATGACTCGGTGGCTCCCCCATTTTCTTCTGTCCTTTTTTGCCCATTCTGTTTCCACCAGTATTTTTTTTTTTAATTTTTAATGCCTTCTTCTTTTTCATTTCCTAGCTCCTTGCATACTCCAGGTTCTCTGGAATGAATAGCTATTTTGCTTGTCAGTCCAGCATCCCTTTTCCCCCTTTCTGGTATCAGCTCATTTTCTTTTGGGGATTTACTCTTCCCCCACTTTCAGTACATGGAGTTCAAAACAGACTGCACCCATCTTTCTGAACCCCGTGGCTCAGGTAGGGACCAGGGTCCAGGCCTGGCCAATCATCATTTTTTATAACCCAGCTCTAGTGATTGGCTCAGCAATGAGAACGTGACCCAGTAGCACAAATTACCTTTCCTGCATATTCTGAGTTATTGGGAGAGGGGAGCTCTTTTCACTGGCATTGATAAATTGGCAATCATAATAGCTAACATTTACTGAGTGTTTACTTCTTGCTAATTACTGCTTTAAAACATGCTTTTTATGCATTATGTCTTTTAATCTTCATAACAATCCTATCGTACATGCTCTTATTATCCCCATTTTATAGATGAAGAAACTGAGGCACAGAGAAATTAAATAAATATGCCTGAGGTTACACAGCTTACAAGTGGTGAAGTTGGGATTTGCACCTGTCAATCTGGCTGCAGAGCTGAGCTCTTGGAAACTATGTTATACTGCCTAGTAGCATGGAAGCCTGGAGCTGCCGTCAGTCATTTTTGTAAATTTATTGAATGAGCCTCAATGAGCATGAAGCCAGCAGAGAACACAACAGTACTGAGAGATGTGACAGAGTCAGTACCCCAACAATAGGCTCTGAAGTCCTGGATCAAATCTTACCTGGTACCCAAATTCACCCATTGGGCATGCCAATGATAGGACCCAAATTTACCCTCTTTGAGGGTTAAGTGAATTTGAATTAAGTATTTTTCTTTGTTTTGTTTTTTATGTTGGAAATATTTCTGATTAACACATAGTGTGACCTGGCGTGAGACTTTCTCTAGTTCTCAATCATCTTTTTCCATTCTCTAGGTCTCAATTATTTTTTATCTATAATATAAGGAGTTTATCTGCGTTTTTTGATTGGATGTTTTCTGAAACATTTTTTTTTAACCCTTGTCAATTCCATCTAAGCCTAGTTTCCATAGAGCAAAACCCCTTAAGGAAGGAGGGCAAAATGTAATGGAGTCTTACTGTCCCAGGTGCAAATCCCGATTCTGTATCATACTTAACCTTGTTGGTTTTCCATCTCTCATTACTAGAATGCAAACTCTATGAAGGCAGGTCATTTTGTCTCACTGCTGTATTCTTAGCATTTTAAATTGTGTCTAACTCAGATTATGACCTCAAAATACATACATACACAGATATGAATATATATGTTACATGAGTAAATGTATTCTTATACATCTGTAAGGACCACATGCTGGTTTGGGCACAGCTTTCAGTTACTGGTCTTTTCTTTAGTATGGAGTGATTAGGGATGGCAATTTGTCTCTATCTGATTAGTAATTTTCTCAACCATTTTTGACTTCACGGACAGAAAAAATACATTATAAAAACTGAATATTGTCTGAAGGAAGCACAGGCTTTTAATGCTTCTTAAAGCCTGTAACATATTATCACTTCTAAACTCACAAGAAGCAGTTCAGTTCTTATGATGAATGGATTTCCAGTTCCAAATGTTATGAGAGGGCTACGTCTTAACTTCCTTCCCATTTTACTTTTATTTCAATATCTTAGTAGAGCTAGTACATGAAATTGATCCCCCAGCTTTAGGAAACAGGATGTTGTTGACACTGTTATATGCTGTTATGTAATATGTTATTATTTGTCATTTTTGTCATGACATGCAGCCCAAGCTTCTCTCTTGCTAATAGACCTCAGTTTGTTTTGGGTTGCAATGTGCTCAGGCCCAGGCAACAATAATGACTATAATGGCTACTTCTTACTATGTTACAGGCACTATTCTAAGTCACCAACATGGATTTTATTTATTTAATATACGAAAGCAATAGATCGGGATTAGGATCACCCAGTTGTGTTATTGCTGCCCCTGAATTCCATGACATGCCCTCTGCCCGGTGAGAGGCAGTGCAGAAGTGGACTGGATAATAAGGTGAGTTCTACTGCTAACTTGGGACCTTGGAGAATTTTTACTTAATGTCCGAGTGGCTAAGGTTATTCTTTTCCCTCCTAAACTTCTGAAATGAGGATAATACCTACCTCATGGGGTTGTTACACAGGTTAGGTGGCTAATACGTGTGACACACTTAGGAAAATGCCTTGACTGGTGTTTCTGAGACTGGTCTGCCCCCAGGGGACATTTGGCAATGTCTGGAGATATTCTTGATTGTCACAACTAGGGTGGGGTGGGAAAAGGAGAAGCATGCAGAAAATTATTTTATGATTTGGCAAAACTTGTTTGTTCTTAATTTATCTTTTGCATGTTACATGACTCTGGAAATGTGACTTTGGATGCTCCCTGCTTGTCCAAGCACTTGAACAAATCCAAAGAACTTTTTGAGCAAAATTAGGATGCTACCTGTGGGATTTTTGTATTTCCCTTTCAGATGGGTAAGCTTCTTTGTGACTAAAATTAGAAACAACCCAATGTCTATCAGCTGATGAATGGATAGATAAAATGTGGTTTATCCACACAATGGAATATTGTTTGTCAATAAAAAGAATGAAATCCTAATGCACAGTGCAACATGACTAAATCTCAAAAACATCATGCTAAGTGAAAGAAGCCAGACACAAAAGACCACATGTTGTGTGATTCCATTTATACAAAATGTCCAGAAAAAACAAATCCATAGAGACAGAATGTAGATTAGTGGTTGTCTAGGTTTGAAGGTGGGAAAGAAATTAAGTGTAAATGGGCATGAGAGATCTTTTTGGGGTGATGAAATATTCTATTATTGAATGAATTATGGTAATGGTTGCACAACTTTGTTAACTTGCTAAAAATCACTGAAATGAGTAAATTTTACACTAAATAAATTATACTACCTACACAAAGTTGTTTTCAAAAACAGATGCTTTGTGGCTGAGTTCAATAAACTTTCAAGTTCCTAATTTTTATGGCAGGATGTTAATTCTTCTCTGGTTTCTAAAGACCCTGAGTCCAGGTAAGTCAAATAGAAAATTAGCAGTTTAGCTAATCTGAAAAGTAACCCTGATGAATTTGCTAGGAATGTCTGATATTTGAAAGGGACATTGGACATTTTGAGCCATGTCTACACCACGATCTCTGACTTCCATTCCTGCAGGGAACTACCTTACATACTTTGGGCAGTATTGTCTCACCTACCTGCAGAAATCCCCTCTCTGAGTTGTTATTATTATGAAGGTAGTTCAAATAGAATTCATATTACTGTATTTTGCCTTTTTGTATGTCCATACTTTAAGACATTGGCTGTTAGATTGCTTGAGGTCCCTAAAATAATGATTTATGTAAAAAAATTTTTTAGGGAGGGCATGAAACTTTTTAGTATATTTGTATATTTTCTCCTGTGATAAAGTGTGAGACACATAGTTTTTGTCTCTGCCACTAAGATAAGGAAAGTTAAATTCGATGGTCAGTATAGCTGTAGCTCTGATATACAGGAATGTCTGTGCCATCGCTATTTTAACTGACTTTTTCCCTCATGATTCTATATATAATTGTCCCATTTATTTTTTTTATTTATTTATTTATTTTTATTTTTATTTTTATTTTTTTTTGTCTTTTTTCCGTGTCCGGCAACGGATCGCAACCCTCAGTGTTGCCCCCGTACCGGACCGGGAACCGGCAACGGGATCGCAAGCCTCGGTGTTGCTCCCGCGCCTCGCTCAGCCAGTGAGCGGGAGCCGGTCTGTATGTGGGATCCGAACCCTCGGGCGGGAGCGCCGCCGTGCTCCCAAGCGGCGCACTATCCAGTGCGCCACCGGGCCGGCCCATATTATGCTTAATTTAGTAAGCTTCCTCACATTTTAGTCAGTGAATGGGTTACAAATAAAAAAATGCATAAATTTGTGCATTTGTGATTATGCCTTTGTGATTGAAATTAACCAGCACATGCAGCACTGTTGGTGGTCGTCACAAACACATGTACACGTACATGCATGCATGTATGTGTTTCGATGTATTAGATATGCAGATATCAATGTAAACATGAATTCTCAGCTGAAAAATTGGAGCAGCTAGTGAAAATTTGTAGCTTGATTTAAATTTCTAGAAACTGGTCCTCAGAAAGGACACATTAATGCAAGGTAAATATTTTAGGAAGAACTAAACAATAATTCTGTTATAAACCAGAGCATTATAAGGGAGTTAAATTTAGATTACTTTAAAATACTTTTGGTTGGGGTTCTATGATTCAGACACAATTGTTTCTTTTAAAATTATTTCTCATGACCTCAATATGACTTCAAGGACATCTAACGCCTAAGGAATCAGATCAAAGATGCCACTTGAAATTTCAAAATACGATACTAAGATATTCCACTGTAGCCTTCTGGCAGCAGATACATGAGTTGTGTTTCTGTCTTTGAAAACTGGTCTTGCCATCTCATAAAGAACAGTGTGAAATTGAACTTGCAATTAAAAATAAGCTTCATTTTCCCCCTCCTCCCCACAGACCTCTCGACACAACCAAATTGAGGGTCATCGGGAAACAGAAGGAAGAGGATACTGCAAGATTTCAAAGATGCCTGGTAGGAGTATTTCTTAATTGAGCCGTGCTTTTGAGCTGCGTGGAATTGTTCTTATTAAAAATTAAATAAGAACAGCAGAGAAGAACATGGGAGGCTCTTCGAGATTAGAGCTTCCTGAGATTTACTTAAAAGGCTTTCATTAGGCACTGGGGGTGCTGAAGCATATTAAAACCTCACCTATACAAAATATATGGTGCTCTAGCTTTTAGCCCCTTTTCCTAAGAGATACGAAACATTGATGCTTAAAACAGGAATAGGAAAAGGGTATTTGCAGTGTTCTTTGGCAATAAGGTTTATATTTCCAGATTGCTAAATAATTAGGTCTTTTGTTCTTTTCTTTTCTCCCTCCCTCCCCTCCTTCATTCTCCCTTGCCTTTGTCAGTGCAGGTTAGCACAGGTCCTGTCTATCGTATGCTTCCTTATTTTGTTATTATTATTTTAAAAAAATCAATTTTTCTGTCTTGGAGGAACGAAGGAAGGGTTTTTAGTAGGGCTTCTCAAACTTTAATGTGCACATGAATCACCTAGGGATCTTGTTAAAATGGAGATTTTGATTCAATAGGTCTGGAATGGAGACTAAGATTCTGCATTTGCAACAAGCTCCCAGGGAATGTCAATACCGCTGGTCCATGGACCGACCATTCTAGAGTAGCAAAGAGCTGCAGTATTCCCTAAATTATATCAGATTAATCAAATTCCTTTAAATGTATGGAATGGACTGACTAGGGGGATAGTGGAGATGGAAAAAAAAAAAGAAGAAATAAAAACAAGAGAAACAAAAACCCAAACTGTACCATACATACAAATAACAGCCTAATTATTCACATTGATTCAGTTTGATGATTTATCATTCCTGAGTAAGTGATGCCTATAATGCAAATTTTGTCATATCTTTATAATGCAACTTGGTTTTTGGCAAATCAATTGGAGTTCAAAGAAATGAGCCTTTAAGGCATTGAATATGGAACACATACACACACACCCCCAAAATGCTGCCAGTCAGAGCAGCCTGCTCTTTTACATATGCGAGGCTTTGTAATTTCCCCCCAAGGATACAAAGAACCTTGTCATTAAATGTAACAATTTTGCTATAGGCAGAGCAGGGGGTACAGGCCTGATATGTAACAGAAATTTCAACTTTTTGAAGCTCAAGATATGTCATAGTCACCTACCTTATTTTGGGACCCAAGGTTCGGGAAAAATTAATTCATCAATGAGACCAAATTCAAAGAGTCCTTGTTACCTATGGGAAGTAGTTTGCAAAATGTAGAGTGTTGGATAAGTGCTACTTGCTACTGTTTTTATCAGTTTGGGTATTACGTTCTAATATTTTATTTTATTTAAAAATATCCTTTTGAGTTGTCACTGGTTCATGCAAGTCATGCTGGTTGTATTGTGGTTTAGCAATATGTATAAAAACTAAAAATTAAAAGTGAATATATACTCCAATCTAGCAAATCCACTGATTGAAATGAATTCTATTGAAATGCTTATGCAAATGCTGAAAGAAATATATACAATGACGGTCACTGCATTATTGTTTGGAGAGGAAAAAATCTGAAAATTCCTAAATGCCCTTCAGTGGGACTGGCTCAATGTGCAATGGTACATCTATCGAGTGAGACATTCTGTTATTGAAACCCCAAAACAGGTGCATCTGAGGTGCAGGCATGGAAAGATAGCCTGAATATAAATATAGTTATGTTTAAACAGAAAAAAATTGAAAAATCTAAAAAATAAAGCATGTGTCCTAAAGTTGGGTTGTCTATCAAGCTTTCTTTTATTAGCCTGGTAAAATACAAAAGTAACACTAAAAGATTAATAGCAGTGATCACTGGGGGAAGAATTATAAGGTGCATTCTGTTTCTATTTTCAATATTTTTATACTTTTTCTTGCTGTATTTCTAAAATACAGAACATAAATAGAAAAGAACACAGAATAGCCAATCAGAGGACTTAGATTTGGTTCCCAGTATGGCTAGGATGAGTGACTTTAGGCAAGGTACTTAACTATGAATATATATGACCTCAAATGTATAATGTGGATTAGGACAATACCATCTCATGGTTTATTTCTTTGAAAGACTGAATGAAGTGTGTAAAGCACTTTGACTTCCACGAGGACCCAAGGGTGTTCTAGTTTCTTTTTGTTACTCTAGGCATCACTCTATGCAGGGCCGGGGCATTCGGTGCTGATTTTGTACCTGGCTCAACACACCCAAAACCATGAAGCTTTATGTAGCCCCACCCACCAATTGTCCTCTGCCCTTTGACCACACCCCAGACACTTTTCTGGTGTCCAGCGGTGCCCCTGACAAAATGTGAGAAAGACCCATGTCGTTCACTTATGCTTTTGTATAGACATAAGCCAACATGTTCTTTCTTTCGGGAGTATTTGCTCTTAACATCTTACTTTGCAACATCTGCCAAAGGACTTTGTGATGAGAAGATTCTCAGCCCCAAGCAGACAGCCAGGAGGAATTCAGGTAATCAAGATTCTGCCTGAGGTCTCTGAAATTACATAAAACAGTGTTTCCCACATGTGAGTCACTTCCAGTAAATATTGCTGATCCATGTGCCACCTATATCATCTCTTCAATAACTTGTTATTTGTAGCATTTTCTCAGTGGGCAAGAGACCAAAACACACGAAACACTTCACATATTGTGGCCGCAAAGCAATCCTGATAATTCACAAGGACAGAATCTCTTCTCAAAAGGGTAGGCAATGTGCCTTATTCCCTCCAGTGTCCCCAGTTCTTAGTGCCTGGCACAAAATAGGTGCTCAGTTAATACTGGATGAATACATGAAACAGGAATGAATAAGTGCAGAGTTTCTTATTCAATGTCGATGGCTTTAAAAAACAGATTTCTTAAGAGTTTCTGTTGAAAACAAAAGCAATTTTATGTTGTCATATGTCAAACTTCTTCGTCCATTATAGAATATCACTTGTTTTAAAGAGCTGAAACCAGTTCCCCCATTATCATAAGGCTCAAGTTTGCACAAAGGATGAGAGAATTGGGGACACAGCTTAGATTGTTAGTGGAATTTGTAAAGGGAGAGAATTAACTGAACATCCTATATATATTTGCAATAATGTCAGTACTAGAAGCCTTTTATTCTTGTTTAATTGTTGTAGAGTCTGCCCGACTAAAGTGCTGTGCAGAAGTTGTCAGTTATATAAAATCAAAGGACCTGAATCTTGGCATTCTAAGAGCTGTCTAATTTAAGACCATTGAAACTCACATAATATTAATTCCTATCATGTCTCCACAGTGGATTTTTGCTAGATCTAAGTGGATCACAGGCTAAGACCAGAGAGAAATGTAAAAAAAGTATATATGTGTATATGTATACACACACATAGACACACACAGACACACACCATATACATCATATCAGCATATTCGTTTGCAACAAATACACAGAATTCTAGATTGCGAGTTACTGAGTATTCCAAATTCTGAATATTATAATCCTTTTCTTAGTATAACTGACATAATTATTGTTTTCAATGAAATCAGAGATTTTCTTTATGCAATCTATTTTTAAGGAAGAGATAGATATGTGCAAGCTTACAGCACACACACACACACTTAGCATATAATTATATTCTTTTGGAATCTTTATACTCCGTGCTATGATTTCCTTTATGTCTTATTGGGGGTTTCATCCAGCAATTGAATGACTGGAAGGAAAAAAATAGATTTTTTTTTTGTCATAAATATCAGTGTGGTTGGATAACGACTACCTTATGTATAAGTAGGACTTTTTTTATGCTTTAAATATTGCATTTTTCAAATTTCTACCATCGCCCCATATCCATTGGTTGCAAATATTTAGCTTGTAGTTCCTATGAGTTGTTTTATTTTGAAAAATGAGTTGTTTGAAGAAAACGTCTATGTACATGTGTATATGTGTGTGTGTTCTCCCTGCTTCAAGCATTCACTCACCTGATTTTGGCAAGACAGCCCCAGAATTTCATTTCATAATCATAGCTCCCACCACCCTCTTAGCTCAAGTATTTGAGTATAATAACCCTCATCTAGGGTTGCCAGATAAATATCGGATTCCCAGTTATATTTCAATTTCAGATAAACAGTACCTCCTTTTTTTAGTACATCTACCTCCCAAATGTTGCATGGGACACATTACACTAAAACAACTCATTGTTCTGATGTGAAATTCAAATTTAACTAAGCACCTATCATTTTAGTTGATATATTGGGCAAACTGAGCCCCAACCCTTAGCACCAGGCCTGGGCCCTCGTTGGTCTAAGTCAGATCCACATTTTCCATAGTCACTGACAGCCAAGAGTAAAATTCTAGGCGGATGCCTCTGGGACAGACATGGTTTTCTTCTTCTGGATTTGAGGCTGAGGGTATCATTCTCTGGAGCTTTCCCGTAGCCATGTAGAGCCGTGGTGGGAGATCCGCATGGAAGGACAGCCCACAATAACAATATCTTAATATCTATTGAGCACTTTCTATGTTCTAGGTGCTGCTCTTCCAAGTAAAACATAATTGTTCTGTCTGTAGTCTTGTGCTTGACAAAGATGAAGGTTAGGGTTAGATTTATTAGGTTGAACCATAGCAGCTTTCTGGCTGAGCTTAGCAATTTTTTCTTACAACCTGTGTGAAAGCTAAATGATGACTGCAGGGATCCAGGCTCCTTCACTTATGCTCATGCACATCCTCAGCACGTGGTTTTTATCTTCATGGTCACTGGGTGGCTGCTTCTGTTCCAGGCATCCTTTCTATGATGGCAGAACAAGGGGAAAAACCCAAATGGCCTTCTCCCGGGAGGGCTCTGTCTTCTGTTCAGGAAGCCCTTCCTGATACACTGGGTTAGCAAGCGCATTATTTTTATCATAATTGCTGCAATTATTGACCCACGATACTGATGACGCACCTGGAACTCAGATTTGGTGAGTACTTGTTCAAGGGTTACATAATTAATGTATCAGTCAGGGTTTTCCAGAGAAACAGAGCCAATGGGATGCTTGAATGTATGTACACACACATATATATGGAGAGAGAGAGAGAGAGATTTATTTTAAGGAATTGACTCACACAATTCTGGGGCTGTCAGGTTCCTTTTAAAATAGCCCTTATCCCATTCATGGGGGCATAGACCTGTGACACCTAATTACCTCCCAAAGACCCCACCTTTTAATACCATCACCTTGATTAGGTTTAAACATGTAAATTTTGGAGGCACGCAAACATGCAGATGGTAGCAAAGCCTGATTTCTTTCCTCTACTTCTTTTAAGGAGTCTTATCCACTCAGGACTTGTGACTCTTGGGTCCCCCACACTCTCCCACTTGAAATTTGCAGTTGGTGGGGATTTTGAATTTTGCCCTGAATTCTTACATGTTGGTAATAATAATTTGTGTCCTTTATACTTGGAGGTCAGTTTTACTGGATATGAAATCCTTGAGTCATATTTTTCTTCTGTGACTATTTTAACTATGGCACTCCATTTTCTTCTGATATAAAATGTTGTGGTCAAAAAGTCCAATGACAATAGTGTGTTTTCCCTTATAAATAATTTTTTCTCCTTGTTTAAATGCCCAAATGATATTCCCTTTGTTTTAAAGTCCAATAGATTTTATCTGAATATATCTTGAAAATTGTCATTCCAGGTTACTATGCTCAGGTACATGGTATGGCCTTTCAATATGTAGTTTCAAATATATATATATTTTTAATTTCAGGACATTTAAAAAAAATTGTGTATCTTAGTATGTGTTCTGCTCCCTTGCATTTGCTTTCTTCTTTAGGGACTTCTTTTCCCATGTGTTTTCGGATTTCCCGGGCCTGTCTTCAATATTTGTCACTTTCTCTTCTAATTTTTTTTAAAAAAATTATTAAAATTTTTAAAAATTTTATTTTTAAACTATGTATGTTAAGGCATCATATATTGTGTTAATTCTCTCTTGTATATATTATGTTTTTGATTTTGTATTTCTTTCCTAGATTAGATTTCATTTTTTAAATACTTTTATTTCTAAATATTTATTGTATATTTCACCTCACTTCTGAGCTATCTAATTCTGCTTTGTGCTGTGTTTTCAGGTCTTATGTAATTTTATTGTATAACGAAGTAGGCTACAGTTTTGATCTGTTTGTGGGCGTATCTTTCTGGCATGCTTTCATTTCTATAAGTGTGTTATTGGTTCTTAGTTCTCTTTGTTTTCTCTTGTGATGTTGCAAGAGATCTAACCTCGATACTTTTTAGTTGTCCTGTACCTTTAGAAGGAAATGTGGTCAGGATCATTTTTCCCATCTCACAGAGTTATCTCATCTGTGTTTTCAGGTAGTGTTCACAAATATGGTGGCTTGCCTTCTGAGATTTTTCCTGCTCTTATTCCCAACACCTCCTCCTCTTTTACCTGAACCTTCCATTTTGTTTCTCTTCCCAGCAGTTTCTCCTCAGAAGGGGACCCAGGCCTGGAAGGGGACTTTGCCTGTGGTGGTTGAGGGTCCATGTGGCCCTAACAGCTCTGCCCCTTCATAACTCACTCTGGCCTGGCGTTCACTTGCTCTTAGTGTGGTCACAGCACTCCCGGTTCTGCCTGCTACTCCAAACTGGCCTACTGTGCTTTCCAGCGAGCGCCTGTTGGCTATTTAGGGTCTCTCCTTTTCTCCATTCTGTAGACAATCCATTTCTTTTCCCTGCTTTCCCTGCTCTGAGTCTGACCCATTGAGGATTTGGGGGTCTTTTCCTCGCCCTCCTACTTGGAATATGAGGTTTGTGGAGATGCTTTGTTACCTGCTTTTTGGGCATATGTTGTCCTTGAATCTTTGGTTTTGCCATTTGGTTGCTGTATTTGTTTTTAATGTAAAGATTTCAGGAGATTAAAATATTATACTGTCATGGCTACTGCCATCTTCCCCAAGTCTCCCAGTTTTCTATGATGCGTAACAAATTATCACAAACATAGTGGCTGAAAAGAACACCCATTTATTATCTCACAGTTCTGTCGATCAGAAGTCCAGGAAGGCTGGTCTGGGTTCTGCACTCAGGGTCTCAAAGGTTGAAACCAAGGTGTCAGCTTGGCTGGGCTTTTATCTGGAACCCTGTGGGAAGAATCTTCTTACAAGCTTTTTCAGGCTATTGGCAGAGTCCAGTTCCTCCTCGTGGTTGTAGGACTGGGGTCTCCACTTTCTTGCTGGTTGTTGGTCAGCAGTCCCTTTGGGTCCTAGGGACTGCTTCTGGTCCTTTTGTGGCCCCTCCATCTTCAAAGTCAGGAAGAGTGCTTTGAATCCTTCTTATACTTGGAAACTCTCTGACTTTCTTTCCTATTCTCAGTTGTAGAAAACTCTCTGCTATTAATGTACTGGTGTGATTAGATTAGGTCCACCCGGATAATCTTCTTAGCTTAAGGTCAACTGATTATTAGCCTTAATTATGTCTGCAAAATTTCTTTGTTACGTAGGGTAACATCACCACAGTAACACCAGGGGATGAAGGTCATAGGGATCATTTTAGAATTCTTCCTACCACATCCTTACTCACTTTTTTTTTTTTTTTTTCCGTGTCCGGCAACGGATCGCAACCCTCAGTGTTGCCCCCGTACCGGACCGGGGACTGGCAACAGGATTGCAAACCTCGGCGTTGCTCCCGCGCCTCGCTCAGCCAGTGAGCGGGAACCGGTCTGTATGTGGGATCCGAACCCTTGGGCGGGAGCGCCGCCGCGCTTCCCAAGTGGTGCACTATCCAGTGCGCCACCGGGCCGGCCCCTTACTCACTTATTTTTAACTCCAAGGGTTTTCTGAACTCCTACAATATTGTAGGTCCTTGAGATATGAATATAGCCATTAATAAGACAAGCATAGTTCTGGCTTTAAGAGTAGAAAATTAATGCTGCATGTTTAATGAATGGGTGAACAGATAGATAAATGTATAAAAGTCTAAATGCACATCCAGAGAAAAGTAACAGAAGACCGAGACTCAATATTATTGAGTATTCTTTGAAGGTCCATGTATCATCTTCAATGGAAATGTTGTTCAACTTCTGATGAGGAGACTAATTTATCAATATCTCTGTTATCATTGACTGATGACCTCGCATAATAAAAGATTTTGACTTGCATGTATCTTAACAATTAATGGAATAGGTAATGTATCACACAGAGTATATGGAAGGTAATAAAGAGGTATAAATGAGAATTACATGGGTTAGTTGGTGTCATTAACTGTTCTTTTGTTCCACTAGAGCAGCAGTATCTTGTTCAGGAGACAGGATTGCCATTCTGATTGCCAAAAAGACTTCAACATACATGCCCATTCAACTATGATTGGCCCTTTAAGGGTATTTTTCATTGCAAAAAGACTTCATCCAAGTGCATTGACCATGCTGTCTACTCCCTCATTGTTTTGAGCCTTTCAGGGGCTCTAGCCACATGGAGACCCATGACCTTTGTCAGAGTATGGTTTCATTCATAATTATTTCTATGGTCTTGTCATGATTTTTTATTTCCCATAAGGTTTCTAATCCTGTATTCAGCCCCTAATGAAATAAAATGGTAGTGATCAGTTTTACAATAGACACTACTACACATGGGACCCTATTTATTTATTCAGAAATATGTGTCATAAAGATTGGATGATAAGCTAATATTCCTGTATATTAGGAAGAATCAGCATTTGTTAGCATAAGTAAGACTCTGAGTCTTGATTATAAGTGTCAGTGTGTTAAAAACATTGACTAAACCCAGTGTGAAATTACAAGTCCATAATGCAAATATATTTGGGGAAATGTAAACACGTTTATCCGTGCATTAATTCATTCACTCAACAGTGCTCTTCTAAGCATTGAAGATACAGTGAGGAAACATGCAAAAATGACATTGCCCTTTGAGAGCTTATATTCTAGTACAGGGAATTAGAATATGCACAAAAATAAATGAAGACATTATTTCATTATCATTTATTGATTCACAATAGTGACTTTAGTGTTGGCAAAGAAGTTTGATTGAAGCAAACTTGGAAGGTTTGTAATAGAGATGTAAATAGGTTTGCACTGCTTGCGTATATATTTGTTCTGTCTTCTATGGATATTTGTGAGAATGTTTTCATCTTGATTGGCTCACACATTTTTCATGTTCATTTCAAGATGTAATGCCATTGGTGAATCGATTTTCACTGGTGCTCAGTAAATGTTTAGTGAGTGCATGAATATTACTGCATTTAATTTGTATGCAAGATAATTATTATTGTAGTTGAATTTTATAAATGTTTTTGAATTATGTACTTACAATTTTGCCCAAGATTTAGTGAATGATAATCATATCAGCACTATTAATAATAACTGCTACAATTTAATCTTTAGGTGTTGGCTTAATTGTCACCTCCTTAGAGAGGTTTCCTTGAGCACTCTATCTACCAGGTATACAGATTGTTACCTAATAACAATCCCTTTAGTTTCTTTAATATTTATCTTAATGCATGCACACAATTTTATTTTTACATATGATTGCTCATTATTTATCTTTCTTACTAGGTTGTAAACTCCGGAAAGGGAGGGTTAAATCTGTATTATTAATGTATACCTTTCATTATGAATGGCACATAATAGTCCTTCGGGAATATTTATTAAATGAATGAAATCCAATTCCCTCCCTTCCTCCTTTTCTGTCTCCCTCCCTTCCTTCCATTTTCTTCTATTTAGTCACTAACTATTTTATCTATTTTGCAAACACTTCTAGAACTAACAATAATAACAGCTAATTTATTTATTGAGTGCTTATGATGTACCAGACCCCACGGAAACAGAATAATGATAACATTAAAATATGAACTAATTCTTATTGAGTGCCTCTCTGTATCAGGCACTGTGCTGGACTCTGCTATATGTTATTCTCTAATCTTGACAACCCTGTACAATAAGCCTCGCTATCCCTATTCCCTAGAGAAGAACCTAAGACTCTGAGAGGCAGGTAAAATGCCCAAGATCACACAGATGGAAGTGGGTGAAAGCAGAACTAAGATAAAGAAAAATCTCTCTGAATCATAGCCTGTGTTCTTCAACTACTCTTTGCTATCTCCAAGTAAACTAGCGGTTTTAAAAACATGTGGGTTGTGAGCATGAACAGATAGGTTTGGATAAATAGAGTGCCGAAGTATAAATGAGTACTGTTATCGTGAGTAACACTGCACCTTTTGATCTTACATTCTTAAAAAGAAGAACATCGTCCAATCATTGGAAATCCCCACTCTTCCAATTTAGAGTGATAAATGTCCTCAGAGGGGTTAAAAATGACACTTTGGACTCCCACTGGTTACAAGACTTGTGACTGCATTCTGTTTTACATGGTTAGAGCACACTTCATTGCCTCCGCAGCTCTCCTTCCTTTTTCTTCCAGCAATAGGTATGTTTCCATTTGGGGACTCTCTCCTTTCCCATTCTCAGTCCGTGTGTCCTAGATCAGACCTCTCCCTCAGCTCCAGGGGCAGTGCGTATGACCCAGGCCTAAGATGACCATGGGTTGCGTTCCTTTAGCCACAAGGATGAGCTCAAGGTCAGGGTAAAGTGAGCTGGCCCAATCAGAGTGGATCCTGGGGCCTTTGTGGGTGCTACCAGAAAATAGACTCTAACTGTGGATTTTCCCTGGAAAGGTATGTTTCTGGGGGTGCTACAGTTATTTTGTCATTACACAGGGAGAGCCTAGGGCTTCTGAAGGTCCCCAGTGCACCCTGACAGTGAAGCCACCACAAAGAAGTGCCAAGAGATGGAGACAATGTGACTCCAGTGTACATTGTTTAAGCTGTGGATCCAGGTGTGCCTGGATTCTTTTTCTGCTTAAGCTGGTTTGAGTTGGGCTTTCTGTCATCTGCATCAAAAGGACTCTAATTGGTACAGCCAGACTGGGATGCTCAGATATGTCAGGGCAATGCTTACCAATGCTGATGTGACAAGTAACCCCTGAAAATTCAGTGGCTTAACAACAAAAAGGTGCATTTCTCACTCATGTCACAGTTGGCTTGGGGTTGGGTGGGTCTCTTCCGTGGCTCTTCCCCAAATATCAACTCAAGATCTGGCTGCTTCTGCATTTTAGTTATGCATCTGGAACATGTATCTTCTGAGGGTGCCATGACAGAGAGAGAACTAGAGAGTGGAAGGTTTATTTTTAAGTGCAGGTTGCATCCTTTCCAGGTTGACTCCACAGGCCGTAGCCCTGTCATGTGACCCAATCTAACTGCAAAGGAGGCTAGGGAATGTCCAAGGGTCACATGGATATTTTGGGAGCAGTGACAGCTTCTGCCACAGACACTCTCTTGAGAACTTTGATGGTCTTTGGCTTTTGCAGTTAGATTCTAATCTCTAGTTAGAATAAAGGCTGTTAAAGGCAAAAACTCACAATTGCAGCCAGAGATGCTCTTGAGAAGAAGTGCAGGAATCTCCCCTCTTCTCTGATGGCCAGGTGGCTCCATGATGTCACCTAGAGGCTTTCTCTTCTGATGCAGAAGGGGGCAGCACCCTGGTCATGACTCATGGGCACCATCTTCTACCACACAAAGAACATCCTCCAAGGTCTTCTGTACGAGGATGAGGATTAATTTATTCCAGCACACAATTGCTGCTTCTTCCATGAAGAGTCGTCCCTAGTTCTCCAGTACTAATGGGACACAGTTCTTCTTTATTATGCACTCTGATCTCATGGGTTGCGCACCTGCTTGTCTCTAACTCCCTTCCTTCCTTCCTTCCTTCCTTCCTTCCTTCCTTCCTTCCTTCCTTCCTTCTTTCCTACCTTTATTCATTTGACTAATATTTATTAGGCACCTATGAATTACCAGGCATTGAGCTAGATCCTGGAGATAGAGCAGTAAATAAGAAAGATGTTATTTTTCCCAGCACATCAAACTGCCTGCTTTCATTCCTCCTTTCCCTTCCCTGCCTTCCTTCCTGTGCACAGTTTTAAATTGTAAACTATTTTAGTGTGCATGGCTGATTCCAAGATTATGGCATTTTTCTCCTTTTTTGCCTTCCTGCTATCCTGGCCTGTATAGTTAACCTCCATATAGGAACTATATTCTAAACTTATATCCCAGGAAAAATTGCAGATACCCCTCTGTGCTCCCAAGGCTCTTTGCCTACAGTAACTCTCTTGAAACCTTCCCTCTGACTTTCCTTGTGAGCTGGGCGCATGCTGCAACCCTATAGTCCTCCTTGTCTCCTCCCTGCATTCTATTTAGAGACATCTAACAGCAATTGACTGGCGTTTTTATTAGTTCTTTGGGTACATTTTCCATTTCTCAAGGATCTCTCATCAGGGGTTCTTTGCCAGTAATTACTGCAGCACTGAAGACTTGAAGGAGCTTCCTCTCAGGGTTGAGTGATGGAATTTCTTAATACAACTGCTTTTATTTTTGGTAGGGAAAAATTAAATTAAATGTGCTGTTCCATATTAGGCTTATTTAGCCTGCAAAGACATTGAAATAATTTTGTTAACATAAGCAGCCTTCTTGATCATTCTGTTGAGTCATATGAAGATGCAAAGGCCTCCATGAATTTATCATTTCCCTAAGGGTATTTACATAAAAAGGGTCATAGATGCACTGAAAGAACAGGTATACATAATAAAGACCAGTGATATTAAAGATAAGCCATCACTGGGGTGTTACCTCCATCAGATGTCAGCAAACACTTTTTGTAAATAAAGTTTTTTTGGCGCACGCAGCCACACCCATTTGTTTACATTTTGTTCAAGGCTGCTTTTGTGCTGCAGCAGCAGAGTTGAGTGTTTCAAGAGACTGCACAGACCGTATGTCTAAAATATTTACCATCTGGCCCTTTACAGAAAAAGTTTGCCAAAATTTAACCTTGATGAACAGGTGCATTTTTTTTTCTTTTTTGGTGTGCATATTAGGATTTCTACATATCTAATTGTTTTACATGGAAATACTCTGTTTTACCTGCACATTTTTGCCATTTGTTGGCAAGCTTAACTGAAGAATTCACATATAAGAGAAAAAGTTTGTTCACAAATTAGAGACCATTTATACTCTTCTATTCATCTCTCTTCCTCAGTTTAAAAGCAAAACAAAACAAAATCAGCCCCGGAAGAACTAAAAAACAAATCATTCTTTTCTGTACTCCTTTCTGATATTTCTACAAGACCATTCATTCTAACACACAGGTTGGAGACTACCTAGGAACAACACTGAGGACAAGATTTATTTTAATTGACTTAAAGTGATTTTCCATCAACTAAAGATGCTAATGTGATTTTTTAGACAAGAATGTCTTTTATTTTTATTTTTTTAAAACTTATTTCTTATTTTTTACATGGACAGAAAATTGTATGTGTTTATCACATACAATGTGATGTTTTGAAGTATATATACATCATGGAATGGTTAAATCCAGCTGATTAACAAATGCATTTTTGTGGTGAGACCACTTAACATCCACTCTTGCATTTTACAAGATTACAATATATGGCCCTTAACTACAGTCACCAGGCTCTACAATAGATCTCTTGATCTTACTCCTCGTTTAGCCTCTGGTATGTGGCACTCAGCAATCAGTCTAACAATCATGCTGGAAACTTTCCACTTCACCACTATTTATGTCAAAAACATGGACGCTTTAAGTGAAGATGAGTTTCACAATTAGATAATTGGTGTGCATGACATTTGGCTACTCTTTCATTTGAAAACTGACTTGAACATGAGAAAAAAATGAGCATTCCTTTTTTTTTTTCTTAAAGAAAGCAAATATCAGATTTCCTTACACCCACAGTTATTTGTAGAGAGAGGTTAAGAGAATTCAGGGGCTTTGAGCTCACCTGTAAGAAATGACATGGTAGGCAATACAGTATTCTTCATTAGCAGGGATGAAACATAATATCACATGGAGAAAAATAGCTTTCTCTTTAAGTGGTTTAAAAGAGTTAAGACTAATATACACAGTATGGAATTATCTGTTTTGGCTATAGTCAGTAAATAATAATAACAACTGTAGTGATGGCTAATATTTGTTGAATGGTTACTATGTGCCAGAACTGTGCTCATGGTTTACATACCGTGTCCATTAAGTATTTCCCCAAACTCTTTGTGGTGGCTATTATTTATCCCATTTTATAGATAAGGAAATAGAGACTCTGAAATTAAACTCAGGTCTATCTGACTGTAGCCCAGTGATTTTTAGCTGGAGGTTAAATTGCCCTCTCCCGGCCTTGCCCCATGGGACATTTAACAATGTCTGAAGACATTTTAGGTTGCAGTTAGGTCTGGGAGGTGCAATAGGCATCTAATGGGTAGAGCCCAAAGATGCCACTAAATATCCCACAATGTACAGAAAAGCACCACACAACCAAGAATCATCTGGCCCCAAATGTCAATAGCACAAAGATTAAGAGATCCTGTTCTAGAGGTTGTATAATTAAGAGACTTCTAAGTCTCTAGATTTAGAAGATGTAACAAGAGGGTTCTAGCCTCTCCTTAATCCCAGGAAAGCAATTTGTGATTTCTATATAGCCAACTCTCCTGAATTGTCTCTTTCTTCCTCTTAGAAAGTCTTAAATAATAAGTGTTATTTTCCCAATAGTCACCAGTTCTGCTTTCTGTGTGCAGTTGACTAGACAGCTCTTCCTCTGTGCCAGTTCCCATGTTCCCTGCCATGGACTTTCAACACAGGAAACTACCTTCCGAAGATAGAAACACCATTGCTGTGATTCAGTCAGTCATGCTCTTTTATCTGCTATTAGTCCATGTTAAAGTCTTAACCTGTCAATAGAATTTCCTGTCCACAAAAGTGAAGACACATGTAAAGAAATAAGAACCCAGAGGCCAGTTCTCCTTAAACCTAATTCATGGTTCAGACAGGTAGATGCTCTCACATGCAATGCAATAAGCTTGGTTGATATCTTTCTCTTTTCACCAGGTTTAACGCTCCCTGGCTTCAATCCTATAGCCCACAGTCCTGCTTTAAACCTTACATCATGTAAACATTCAGTTTACGCAGAGCCATGCCAAGCATGCAATCTTTTCCATACCAGCTTCTTTGAGCTGCTCCTTCAGAAGGGTTTAGCTCTAAATCTCTGATCTCAATCCAGATCAGAATTTCAGAGCAAATGATCAACAGTGTATCAAGCTTATTGCATATTCCATATCCGATTCTACTCAAAGTACAGCAGTTTTTTATAGAAAAGAAGCTTTCAGGAAAGAAGCTATTAAAAAAACTATTAAAAAAACAGAGGTTTTTTTAAAAAAAATTATTTTTATTTTTTTTAATGTCTCTTCAACTTTCAACTCCTTTACTTACCTAGTCAATAAGCAACTTGATGTTTCTCTTGGTTCTGAGAAGTGCTTTTAGTGCTGCCTCCGCCGCAGATCAGCACACACCAAGTGGCATGCTGTGGGGATGGCCTGGTGCCAGGCACGGTGGGGAGCCTCAGAAACATAAGGAAAGTCTTTGCCCTCAGGGGTTTTACACTGCGGTTGGGGAAATGGGACATATGCCCACACGGAAAGGAAATAGTAAACAAGGGGTGAACGATAATACAAAGCAATAATCCAAGAGGGGTCAATGTGCTTTTTAAAAAACGTGCAGTCCCTTGTTCAGGAGGAAGAACGTTTGCTACGGCCTGGTGTGTTCAGAAGTCTCCATGTAAGAGATGGTATTTGAAGGAGGAAACATATTCTTAGGGAAACTGAAAAAAGTGGACACTGTATGGTAAAGGCTGGAAGAAAAACATTTAAGATGGTCTTAAGATGCTGTGTGCCAACCAGTTGTAGTGTAGGGACTTTCAAGAAGTATTAAGGGAAAAGCTGGATGGTACACCAGGGGCCAGTTTGTAGGGGGCTTTAAATGTCTTGTGATAGGATTTGAACTTTATTCCACAGGCAGTAGAAAATCATTGAAACTTTTATCCAAATTAAAACAGCTTCTTAACCGACCTTGACCTTCATTATGACCCCCACCTAATCCATTCTCCAAAAGGCAGACAGACTCATTCTTCCAAAACAAAAATCCGATCATGTTGCTTTCTCACTAAAAACCATTGGATAGTTTCCTATTACACTTAAATAAAACATGCATCCCATACTGTAGTTCTTACATGGTGTGTTAGTCAGGCTTCTCCAGAGAAAAAGAACCAGTAGTACATAGATATGGATATAGGTACAGGTATAGATATAGATATACAGTCATGTGTTGCTTAACATTCGGAGAAATGTGGTGTTAGGTGATTTCATCATTGTGCGAACATCATAGAGTTGCTTACACAATCCTAGATGATATAGACTACTATACACCAATGCTATATGGTGTGGCCCACTACACCCCTGGGCCGTATGGTATAGCCACCATCAGATATGCAGTTTGTCATTGACCGAAACATCATTATGTGGTGCTTTATTGTAGATAGATTTATTTACTATGGGAACTGGCTCATGCAATTATGGAAGCTGAGAAGTCTTACCATCTGCTGTCTACAAGCTGGAGAACCAGGAAAGCTGGTGGTGTAATTCAGTGTTAGTCAGAAGGCCTGAGAATCAAGGGATTTGATGGTGTGAGTTCCAGAGTCCAAAGATCCAAGGACCAGAAGCTCTGATGTCCAGTTACAGGAGAAGCTGGATGCCCCAGCTGAAGAAGAGAAAGCAAATTCATCCTTCCTCCACCTTTTTGTTCTATTAGGGGCCCTCAACTAATTTAGTAATGCCCATCCACACTGGTGAGAGTGATTTTCTGTACTCTATCTACAGATTCAAATGTTAATCTCTTCTGGAAACACCCTTGCAGACACTCAGAAATAATGTTTTAGCTATCTGGGCATCCCTTAGTCCAGTCAAGCTGACACATAAAATTAACCATCACACATGGAATGTGCGATTTGGACTTTGCCTCATTTTAGGTATCTTTGGTCCAAAATAATAATGATCCAGTCACACTGTCTTCTTTCTTGAACACACAAATCTTGCTTCTTTTAAAGGAGCCATGTATTCGTTTGGCCTCTGGCTTGAGCCTCTTTCTCTTATTCTTTCAGTGATCAGTTCCTTATCTGCATTCAGATCTCAGCTCTTATTCCATCTCCTTAACGTATTGTGATATGATTTTGATATATTTTCTTCAAAGCTCTTATCACTATCTAAAACTACCTAATTTATACAGTTTTTTTTTTTTTTTTTTGGCTTCCCCACTAGCAACTCTGTCTGCCTTGTTAGATAGATAGATAGAGATAGAGATACGAGGCAGTCAGTTGGGAGGTAGCTGCAATAGTCCAGGTGAGAAATTACTAAGGAGGTAGAATTTTTCTTGGTGATGCTTTGGATATGGGTGGTGAGAGAAAGGGAGACAAGGTGTTTTTTGCCTTACTCTCTGGGTTTCTGGTTTTTAGTAAATGAATGGACAGGTGGCATCATGTACTGAGATTAGCAGGTTCCTGGGAGGAAGGTTAGTTCCGTTTTGGATATGTTGAATCAAGATACCTCAGGATACTTGAAAGTTGCCATTGACAGAGATGTCACACTGTAAAATAATAACCGAAGAATGGAGTGGTGATTGGCTCAATGAGGTGGTGATAGGAATGGTGAACAAAAGACACAAGATTGGTTTTCTTTCCCAAGTGCTTCTAAATAACCCTCTGTAGACATCCTCTTTCTCCAAAGGCTCAGCTGCAATTGTGGATATTGAAAATGTGGAGGAAAATCCCGACCTTGTATAGGCCCATGAAGGAATGCGGGAATCCTAAAAGAGCCTGTTTCATCAAGTTTGTAGCAAATAACTGCAGTTCAAGGGAGAAAATGTGACTTTACAAATTTATGAAAAACATCTTGAGTGTCATTTTAAAATTGTAATAGACTCTCTACTCCAAAGGACATTTGAGCACTACAGAAATTAGTACCAATGCTGCTCTATTTTATGGCACAGGGAGTTGTGGAGACACGGCAGTACCAGAACTTATATTAAACTCTGTACAAATTAGGGAGGATGTTTCCCTCTATTTGAAAGAAGTGACTGATCTTTTTTTTGTTTTTGTTTTTGTTTTTTGATTTGGAATGTGAAGGGGGGATAAAAACTGCAGAAATGGCTTAACACAGCTCTGTAGTGCATTTGGCAGGAAGTTTAGTGTGTTTTATTTATTTATTTTCATGGAAAAATTAAGGAAAAAAGGTGACTTTTATTGTTGAAATTAATTTTATTGCCGTACTAACTAGCCCTCTTCCTCCTCACTTCTTGGTATTACAAAGAGATAAGAAGGTGAGGAGGAATGTCTTTTCAGATGCGGTAGCTTTCTGCAGTGGTTGGGGATTTTGGCAGGCCAATGTTAGGTTTATAAATATATCCCAGAAAACTGCAAAGCTGCAAACAGATACATAAAGAATAAGGAATCTGATTAAGAAACGAGCATTTATATTTTTACTGGGTTTTACTTTTAACATAAAACATCTTGAAAAAAGTTTTATGATTTAGCATTTATGAATGACTAGATTTTAAGAGAATTGTAATATTTTTTTAGGGTATTTCAGCTCCATGAGTTATTTCTTATAGATTCAGATAATGACATTATAAATCTTTCTGTGGAGGCAATTACTAAGGCAGAAATGGCCTATTCCCCATTGGCTTTTAGGTTCAGCTTACTGACATATTACAAGCAGGCTTACCGTGGTCATTAAAAACTGATCTGGGATTTATTGTACCTCTTTAAACTCTCAGCACTTTGAAAAGTATTGAACAGAAAGGAATACAAAGTGAAGTTACAAAGAAGGCTAGCAGGGCAATCAGGGGAAAAGCAGATTTAATTTATCCATCCAAGACCACCACAAGTATTGTGAAAATATCTGAAATTGGAGCATAAGGTTTTTAATAGAGGCAAGGACATGCTTGCTAAGTGTGGATTTCCACCTGAAATAGTTTCAAATATGGTGCTAGAATTGAGAGTTAAAGTGACATTGGTGTGAGATACTGCATAAAAAGTGAAGTGGGTTTTTATGCTTTACTGAGACGAGGCCCACGTGGTGACACGGGGCATTACAGAAGAACAGTACTCTCTGGCCAGTAACGCACCGACTTCCCAGCAGCAAAGGCCATATCCAGGTGGGTAGAGGTCAACAAGAGCTTTCCCATAGACAGTCTGGATTTTCTTATTATCTTCTTCTTTTGGATTCCCTGATCTTGATCTTTCTGCTTCTTTCCAAATGATACTGGAATACCTTTCCTGGGAAAAGATACCTGCAGCAGTGTTCAAGCAGGTGTGTTTAATCATCACCAAGGCATGAAGGTGAGAGAAAGAGGATCATAATTAGAGATGAGGATGAATCCATCCCAGGCACAACAAGGAGAAGGACTTCCTAAAGAAAGTAGAGTTTTGGCTCTACCCCTTGACTGTAAACATGAATGTCGTCGTCCAGAAGTGGACCAACACGTTACTTCTCGTAGTTGCTGATGGAACTAGACGGCGCTCACTTCCCTCTTGTGAATAGGAGTACGGAGAAGATTCCAAAATGCTTTTATCACCTTGCACAAGGAACAAGCTGGAAGTTTTGGGTTTACTCCACCATGTGAAACTTGCTTGCTGTTACAGCTTGGCAAATTGTTCATCACCTTTAAGGCAATGCTTTATTATAATCAAACAAACATAGAACACCAAAATCGTTGTATTGCTCTATTTGTCTAAAACACTTTGTTCTCCATGGCTGGCTTCTTATTACACAGGTCTCAACTCAAAGGCCACCACCTTAGTGAGTCTGTCCCAGACCTTATACTCAGCTCCCCTTTCCAGGCACATCAACACGTCACTCTTTTTGTTTCTTTGCCGAGGTCAGTGAAATTTTTCTGTAAAGGGCAAAATAACAGATATTTTCAGCTCTGTGGGCCACGCAGTGTGTGTTGCAACTACTCGACCCCACACTGTGCACAGAAGCCGCCGTGGACAAGGTGTAAACAAATGAGAACGCCTGTGGACCGATAAAACCTTATTTGCAGAAACAGGCTGCGGGCCGTGGTTTGCCAACTTCTTCTTTAAGAGAACTTAATGACTGAAACTTTCGTGTGCATTTATTTATTTCCCAGAGATATGTGGGTGTCTCTGCATTGGAATTTGAGATTCATGAGGCCAGCAATGTAACCTACCACTATGTAATAGATAACGGATGTAATCTCCTGATATATCCTCAGCACATAAAGATTAGTGAATATGGGTGTTCAGTAAATATGTGCTAAATAGATGAACATAAATGTCTCCTTTAAGTGGTGGTTGTGCTATTTAACTCTGATGTTTTGAATTATAATCATGCACTGCATAACAATATTTCAGTCAAGAGTGGATGGCATATATGATGTTGGTCTCTTAAGATTATAACACCATATTTTTACCGTACCCTTTCAATGTTTAGATATGTTTAGATACACAAATACAGTTGTGCCACAAATGCCTACTGTATTCAGTACCATAACATTCTGTACAGGTTTGCAGCCTCCAAGCAATAGGCTAGACCATATAGCTTGGGTGTGTAGTAAGCTGTACGATCTGAGTTTGTGGTAAGTATGCTGTACAATGTTCCCACAATGACAAAATGGCCTAATGACACATTTTTCAGAACAACCCTGTCTTTAAGGGATGCAGGACTGTATAAAGAAAGTCAGTATTTTCCATGAAAACTTTGGAAAATAATATCAAGTAATTAAAAAAAAGAACTTTAGTTAATTTGTAAATAAAATACTGGAGTTGAGATACCTTGAGTTAATTTGGGGATTTCTTTGTGGTTTGGATCAAGGCCTTAGTTCAGATTTCATTCACGTTAGACTGAATCTGATTTAAAATCTTCACTTACAACAGACCCTTATTTAGTAAGTTTTATGCAAATATCACAGATTTTGGAACTGGGTTTTTTTCTAATCACCTAAATCTATAATCCATGGTGCAATCGAAGGGCACTCAGCACTATAGAATGTTATGAATTTCAATGGACTCAGTCACATACTGTAGTTTCATTCAGTATCTTTGTAACCTGGTAGCCATCCATACATTCAACCGTGGGGCCTGACACAGCCATTCTGATGGAGCAGTTCTGTTTCCTGACTCTTTGAAATATTAAAGTCTCCTTACAATTTCAGATATTCTTCATTCTCAGCCATGGTGCATTTGGAACTCTTCTGTGCTTTTCTCATCAGGCTTCCAGTGTATGTGTGGTGGTAGTGGGTGGGGAGAATGGTTTGAAGGAGGTACTATTTCAAAAAAATTATTTATAAAGTTCAGTTTGCAAAGCTCCTTGGTTGAGAGTCTTGATGCAAACTCAACTATTTGCACTAATTGTATTTCCGTTTGTGAGCTGGTATAGAAACTAACATTTGGCATCTTTTTACTGCAGGCTTATCAGACTACTAAACTAGGTGTCACTCGAGTTTTGGATTGGCTTTTATCAGAAATCACATGAGACTTAGTCAGATATCTCCCTTTTCTGAGACTCAGTTTACCACAAGGGAGACTAAGTTTTCTAGAATGAGAGAGAGAATTTTTATAAAGCCTCAGTGACAGGGATCACCCAGATTTCGCTGCCTTCTAAGACTCACTTCTAATTGAAGAAGGCTTTGCAGATCTGAGCTCTCTTCAGCCCTCTGGGCTAGTGCTCTGCATCGATTTGCACTTGAGCAGTAATAAGGTTTTGTTATTGTTGGTTAGTATCTAATCCATTTTGGAGTCATTGACAGGTCAAGGAGAAGGAAGAATGAAGCAGAGTCTTCAGTGGGACTCAGGCTACACACGATGGTAGTAGTTCTATGTGGATTTTTATCTCCCTGTCACCCCTTTGCATGGTTGGGGTAGGAGGTGCTGACCTCTCTTTCCTTACATCAGGTGAGGCTTCTCATTATGACCTTCCAGTGTATGAAATATGACTCAGAGTAGTACTCTCATAGTAGAACCTGTTGTCTTTGTCACTCTGCTTGGTCCAGGCATGAACTACTAACCAGCTCAGCTAATTGGTCTTTTCTGGAATTCACAAGAAGACATGGAAGAGAAGAAATCCTCTTTGCACTGGAGTTGTTGAGCTTCAACCATGGATACTAGGGAGGAAGGGGTGTGGGGTCATCTTGCATACCGTGTTGAAGAATACACCCAAGAAGGATCTAAAGTAAAGAAAAAGAGAAAGCCTGGATGTCATTGTTTGAACTTCTGGGCCCAGCCTTGCCTAAACGTTCCCTTACCCCTAGACTTCCCAACTATATGAGCCAATCAATCCTCCCCCTTTTAACTTAACCTTTTGGTTTTGGTTTTTTGTCACTTGCAACCAAAAGAATCCTGGCTAATATGGCTCTTCATTTCCTATGATTCTTAACTTTAATCTCTTCCCCTAACCTATAGGCCTATGGTATAAATTTTTACTGTGAGAAATACCTCTTTAGTTGTTGTTGAACAGATTCTCTGTAATTTTATTCTACACACTTATTTGGGGGGAACTGAATAAGACGTAAAAGTACGTTCAATTGTCCACAGGAATCTAGTGTCTCTATAAGACTGTTTCTTAATTAGAGAGATATGCCAGAGGCCCCATGAGATACTGATTTATTAGATCTATTTGGAGTAAACCAAGTGTGTGCTCGAAACAAACAAAAAACTCCCAGGTATGTTTGGTTGAGAACCAGAGCTCTACAGGTTTTATGACTTATTTATTTTATATTAATAGTATTTTTATTGGTTTCTGGGCTTGGACCTTATGAATTATTTTTATTGGAGTCTCTTTCAATAAACAAAAGTCTCAGGGACAACTCAGCTTGGGTCATGTGCCCTCTAAGAAAACAAAACAAAACAAAAACAAAAAACATTTACTGTAACCAGTGGAGAAAAAAGCCCCTCCATAGGAATTGAGCAGGATCTATCTGTGGCGTAGAGGAGAGCTGTCTAAAAGAAAGGGATATTGAGAAGATAAAGTAAATTAGTGTACAATCCTCCTATCTGATGCTTTAATCCCCTATAGAATATCAGCAAATTGTAAACTTTTTGGGGCACTTTCTATATATCAGGCTCTGTTTCATTCATTGTGCACATATTATGTAATTTTCACAATAACCCTGCATAGTAGGTACTATTAGATGTACACATTACAGATCAAAAGTTTGAGACAAAGATTTAATTACAAGTGCCTCGGATCACACAGCTAGTGATGGGAGTGGCTGAGGTCAGACCCAAGCAACCAGACCCCAGAGCATGTGCTCTAAACAATGGATCAGCAAACTATATCTGCAGGTGAAATCTGGCTCACTGCCAGTGTTTGTAAATAAAGTTTTATTGGAACATAGCCATGCTCATTTGTTTATATATTTTCTGTGTGTGTTTTCACACTACTAAGGCAGATTTGAATGGTTGTGAGAGAAACTAAAAAGCATAAAATACTTACTCTTGGGCTTTCATAGAAATATTTTGCCAACCCTTGCATCACCCCTCAACCTCTTCTTAAACAATTTGAGTCAACAGACTCATCAGTTCTTGCATAGCCTATCACATTTTCAGATATGGTGAACATTTGTAGGTAATTTTGGCTGACTACCATCTCAATCCCTTTCTTAGGCTTAAGGAATTTTCCATAATATGTGAGATAGAGCCCACATGACACATAGAAGCCCTGAAGACAAGATATTTATTTTCCTGTTTCCCTTGTAGCTAGGCTTTTAATAAAAGCTCAAAACCTAAGCTTGGTCAATCATACCCACGTCAGAGGAAGTGTTGCAAAAAAGGAACAATGTAGATCCCTGACTGCATTAGATGGTTTTCTAGAGAATTTTGTTACTGAGCAAGGGCTCGCTGCCTGATGCACACAGAAGCCAATACCATGGCACTGGCTTTTGTGAGAAGAAAGGCTTTATTTGCCACATTGACTGTGGTGGAGACAGGAGGTACTGCTCTCTCAAATCTGTCTCCCAGAACTGGGGGCTGAACAGTCTTTTAAAAGGGCCCTAGGTAAACCTGATTGCCTGACTCTGAATCAGGTCATTTGATGAGGTGATAGGGGATTGGCTAGTTACAAGTCAGACCAAATATAATAACGAGGCAACACCTATTAGTAGGGACAATCATGGGGCAGGTTGGCTGATAAACTCAGGAGCTGATTGGTCGATTCTGAATCCAGTCCTCTGATTGGTCTAATCTATATCTAGCATGTTGGAGAAAAATGTTCAAGCTGCTAAGGTTCTCTGGAGGGCATGGTCTTTTCTCTCTATCTGTTCTTCTCTTACACCCTCCAAGACAGCTTTGGAATAGTCTGAGATAGGAGAATAAAACCTGTTTCAGCTAGTTTTAAAGGGTTACAATCTTATATGAGATTTTAATTTTTGTATTCTCAAGAAAGATGGAGCTACCTTAAGCTCTTAGAAATAATTCTGGTTTTGTTGTTAGTACAATCACTGACAAGTGATCAGGAATCTTATTGCTCATGGCCTCACCCCTCCAGAAATTATTTTCAGAGGTAGGAAGGTAGAATACTCTGCCTGTCCATGAAGTTTATCTCTAACTTTACCTTCTGGTATGCCTCTGCTGTGGAATTAACAGATCTTTTCATGCTAGCTTTTGCTTAGGTTTTTAAATTTGGTTTTCATTTGTTTGCTTGGTACTGTTATTTTTTGCATATGTTTGAGAATAACATACATTCTTACTGAGTCATTTTACTTGGTCAAATGGTTCAGGATCTGGGAAAGAGTAAGTCCTACCTAAGTTGCCTAAAATTCTTTTCTATAATTTTTTTTCCAATTTCTCATTCATGTCCATTAAAAATTTGGAAAGATTTCCCAATGTGGGGTAGGGGAATGTCCCTCCCCCTAATCAATAGTTGTATTGATAACTTTTTATAAGGGCAGATCGAGAAAGCAAGTAAGTCTATGGGATTCTGAAGAACCAAATGAGTGGCTGGGGAAAGGACATTGTGCATTTTTAACCTTTATCTACTCTCGGTCTAACTTGTGCCACCTTCTCTCTTCCCTCTCATTATGATAGATTTCTTCCTGTGACTTGTCTGCTTACCATTTAGAGTACGAAGGTCCTGAGGGCCTCCTTTTCTTGCGGTCTCAAGCTGGTGGGAAAGTACCCAGTTCAGGTCTGCTATGCCACATTCCTTGAATGACAACTTTATAGTCTCTCATCCCCTCCAGTATTCACTTGTTAATATATGACTAGGCTTTTTTAAGATGTGGGAAAGGCCTGCAACAAAGCAGACACTACAGAGAGAGTAAAATAAAGTTAAGACTCAGGTCATGTTTTTTTATTTTAATATTACTCTTGTTCTTTTTTCATTGAAGAGAAAAGAGAATTCGAAGAGAGAAACTTCAAGCCATCGAACCAGCACTCAGTACATCAACTCCCTAGATTATGTTTTCAAAATTATCCTATTATTTATTTATCCCACAGATATTCATTTGCTGTTATTTGCATGGCACATTTCATTTGATATCACTGCATGAGAATGGCAGTGTCCCTGCCCTCACAAAGCTTGTAATCTAGCTGGGGAGACAGATCAGAAATTGATGAACGCAAGAAAATCAATGAAATTGTTATGGATTGTGCTCACTACTAGGAAGGAAGCAAACACAGTGCTGCAAGAGCGTATTGGCAGAGGGTAGAGGGAGTGGTCACGGCAAGCCTTTTGGGGAAGCGACCTGTCCATGCGGTGAGGAAGAGCAAAGCATCTCAGGCTACAGAAGAACATGTGACAGGCAACCATCAAAATGACAGTCAGAATAAAGTGAACATCCCCCAGGCATATTATTCAACAGCAATTATCATCCTGTGATGCTGATTGGCTTTAAGAGAAAGTGGTAAGAGGTCTGGAAACTCGTCCCGACAGTGACTTCTCAGTGCCAGGTGAGATGTGTGCATGTGTGTTTTGCTCAAGCAGTTTCGTTTTTCCACTTTTTTATTTTCCTAATGCCACCATGCAGCTGCCTCACCTGAATGCCAGTCGTTAAATGAGGCAGCAGCTCTGGATCCAGGGAAACAAAGGGGAAGGTTGCCATAGTAACAGAGACCACAAGGAGCCACCACGAACAGATCCTCCTCCTGCTCTTCAGAATCCCTCTCTTCAAGGGGAGGCTTTGGATGGTTATCCCAGGGGTGGGGCCCGCAGGGTGTTTCCCAGGCTCAGCTACTTTGCCAACTATATCATAACCCTTTCAACAGTTTAGGAAAGTTATTCAGTCCTTACTTAGTGAGCATAGAAAATAGAAATGAAACAGGTTACGTGTTTCTAGACTGAGTACTCCTTTGGAATTATTTTGCATTTCTTCATTCCTACTGTCCCTTTCTCTCTCGATCAACTTCCGTGCATATAAAATATGCACCAACTTGTATTTGAGACATGGTACCTGACTCCATTCACCAGGCAAACCTGCAGCACTTCCTGCAGTACTTTAATATGAGTAGTGGCCCAAAATTCTATGACATGTTTTTTGAAATATTCATCATGTTCTGATCAATTTTAACAGACTAGGGTATTTGAAAAAAGATAATTCTTGACAGCAAATGAATTGAAGCTGTTTTAATTGGACTGAAGTTCCCTCGTGAGAAGTTAATGTTTTTTGTTTATTGACATTTTCAGGAATCTATCCCAGATAAGTTGGGATGTCTTTATGAAATGCTTTCTTCTCCTATCTTTGCATACTCAGAAATTACTCATATTTTCAGATATAGCTAAAGTTTTACTTAATTTATAGTTTTCCTATTCTGGACCTTGGTCATTTTGGATGCTTTTCTGGAATTTTAGCTATTACTTGGCCCATTGTTACTTATAATTTCAATTGTATTTGGGAACACAGTAAAGAGACATGGGTTAAGAGCATGGAATTTGGAGTTAGGTGGAACTGTGTTCTGCTGCTGGCTCCATCACATACTGTCTCTTCCTGTTTGGGGTCAGATCCTTGTCATGTTACTTAATTAGCCTTAGCTGTTACATCTGTAGAATGGATATAAAACAGTATCTAGTTCCCAGTTTTCTGGTGATAATTAAATGAATTAGGGCATGTAAAGTGCATAGCTCAATCCCAGATAAAATATCTGTTGCAATGATGTGTTCCGGTGCTCTCCTTAACTGCCCAACAGGATTGTAGGCTCCCCAAAGGAGCATTTGCTTTTTCCTCCTTTCCCCAAAAACATGTGGGATCAATAGACACATAGACATAATAAGTGATTAAAATTGTCCCATATCATTAAATTAATTCCATTAATTAAGCAGTGTATTTCTTCCCCATACCAATGATCTGACATATATGAAAGAGACAGAAGGAAAGTAAAAGACAGATTGATAATTTCACTATAGGAAGCTTTAGCTAGGAACAGTATACCTACAAGTCTCACAACTGTGAGGTTTTGTGGGAATTTTAAGGAAAAGTGCAATAATTTGGCTCGTGGTAGCCACACCCCAGTGTCCTCTTATGCTTCAATTAACAAAGGAATTTTATATTTCTTATCTCCAGTATACCAGGGCTTCCATTGCTGGAAACAGATGAGAACTTCTCCACTCTGCATGGAGCTCTCCTCAGCACACTTTCTAACACCACCTGCTCAGCACTTTTGTACTGCTGATTCCATGGGGAATATTCCTCACCTTGAGTGAAAAGTGATGCCAATATGTACATGAGTAAATATGAAAGCACAGAAAATATTCTCACAAGAGAATCTTAGCTTTTGGAAATGTTTCAGATTGTTATCTGGCTAGATCATAAATGCAATGCATTCTCCTCTAAACACGTTGTCCTTTCAGTGCTGACATAGGTAAGCACTCCAGTTGGGAAGGAAGATGTGTGGCATGCTAACCAAAGGCAAGATGTTCCTGTAGTCTTGTGGCTAGTTCTTTCTTAGTCACCAGAGGAGATGGACAGATTGGCCATCACAGATGCCTGTTTCTTTGACTAGCGTTCAAGGACCTCGAGAAGTCTGAGAATATTTTCTCTAGGGTGGCATGTTTCCAGGCTAGAGATACTACCTGCTGTGGATTGAATGCTTTCTCCCCAACAAAACTCACTGAAGCTTGACCTCCTTCGTAATGTTGTTAAGAGGGTGGGAAATCCAATTATGGTATCTAAAAGGTGGGACCTTTAAAAGGTGATTAGATTGTGAGGACTGTGCCCTCATGAAAGGACTGATCCTTTCATGGAGTCATGGGTGTGGTTTTGATGGTTTTGATGGTTTTGTAAGGTGATTGAGTGAGGAAGTTGGCTCTTTTGCTCAATCCCTTCTCACCATCTGAAATGCTAAATTGGGGTAAAGAGTCACCACCAAAGAAGGCCCTCACCAGATGTGCCCTCTGGTCCATGGACTTCCTAGCCTCTGAAACTGTAAAAAATACATTTCATTACTTTATAAATTACCCAGTTTCAAATACTCTGTTATAAGCAACAGAAATGAACTAATAAACTACTCTAATAAATCAAATTCTCTTTGTGGGAAGGGAATGAATGTATGTATATCCAGGTAGTGATGAGAGTGGAGGGAATCATAATAAAGACCTTAAAACATATTGCTTGGATTGGTTTTACAACGTGGAAAGATGGTATTTTCTTTGTTATAATTAAAATTAAATAAGCATTTCATGTAGGTAAGCCTCAAATAATATGAGCTAACCTTAGTGTATTAACTCAACTACTAGACACTGTTTTATATTTTATTGAGAAACACATATAGTAAAAAAATAGGTCTTAAGTGAATTGTTCAATGCACTGACAAATATGTATATCTAAGTAACCAACTCCCATCAAGATATAGACCAGAGACTGGCAAACTGCTACCTGTGGGCCAAATCAAGCCTGTGAGGGCCAGCCCATGGCTCACTTGGGAGAGTGTGGTGCTGATAACACCAAGGCCGTGGGTTCAGATTCCATATAGGGATGGCCGGTTAGCTCACTTGGGAGAGCGTGGTGCTGACAACACCAAGTCAAGGGTTAAGATCCCCTTACCAGTCATCTTTAAAAAAAAAAAATCAAGCCTGTGAGTGAAGAATGCTTTTTACATTTTTAAAAGAGTTATTAACATAAAAAAAAAAGGTGAAGAAGAATATACAGCAAAGACTCTATGTTGGCCTCAAAGCCTCAGCTCATCAAGCAGCCCCCGGGGGGCGGGGGGTGGGATGGGCATCTTTTTGTAATGTGCAGAAAGGATCTGTGTAGCTACCTATGACTCTTTTATAGGTGCTCAGTTCATAATAGTCGAGTTAACACCTTAAATGGAAATTCTTTTAGTTGATAAGCATGATGGAAAATGAGGTCGTCTTTATTGCAGCTGGTAAAGAATTCAAAATGAATCCTGTAAAGCTAGGGCTGGAGCTCACAGACCCCTCGAGCCATTGTCCAGACTGGCTCACCAACCCTTCACATGCAGGTCTATGAGCTAGGTAACAGGAAAAGGTCCTTCGATCCAGGGGTGAAGAAACAATAGGCTTTATTTTAGACATGAGCTCTGCCAACCAGCAGTTCAGAGCCGCTGCTTCACACTCCGAAGAACACACAAAAATAGCAACAAACCAAAGGATACATGGGCACAAATGTGCACTAACTCTCCTCCCACACAACTTGTTTAGAAAGGATGTGCTGTACCACATCCAGCTGGACCTGAGGTGAGGGGGCCTGACTAAACTACTACATTTTCCTCACAAGTCCCTAAGGCAGACTAGAAAATCCATTTTCTCATTAAGATCAATGATTTTATTTATCTTATTTTACTCTATTCGCATAACATAAAATCAACCATTTTAAAGTGAACAATTCAGTGACATGTAGTACATTGACAATGCTATGCCACCCCCACCCCTCTTTACTTCCAAAATATTTTTATCTCCACAAAAGGAAACCTGTACCCATTAGCAGTCATTCCCCTACCTACACCCTATCCCCTACCATTCCTGGCTCCTGACAACCCCTAATCTGTTTTGTGTTTCTACAGATTTACCTATTCTAAGTGTTTCATATAAATAGAATCATACAAAACATGACTTTTGTGGCTGGCTTCTTTCACTTAGCATGGTTTTCAAGGTTCATCTATGTTGTAGCATGTGTGGGTATTCATTCCTTTTTATGGCTGAGTAATATTCCATTGTAGGTACAGACCACAATTTGAGTGCCGATTCATCAGTTGATGTCCTCTTGGGTTGTTTCTGCAACCTTTTTGCTTACAGTGAATGGTGTTGCTGTGAACAAGAGCATACATGTGTTTGTTTGAATTCTTTGGGGTATACACTAGGTCAATGGTTTTGAAAGTGCAGTCTATGGAGATATTTGGTGTTTGTGGTCGTGATGGTGGAAAGTTCCAGGAATTCTCAGGTTTGAGAACCACTGTATATTTTCTCTATACAAAATATAAAAGTAGGAAAGTCTCTTTGTGGTTAATATGAAGAAAAGATCATTTAAAATTTGCTTATCCAGGGCCGAGCCCTTGGTGCACTCGGGAGAGTGCGGCACTGGGAGCGCAGCAGCGCTCCCGCTGTGGGTTCGGATCCTATATAGGGATGGCCTGTGTGCTCACTGGTTGAGCGCGGTGTGGTCGGTCTCAAGAAGGACAAAAAAAAGAAAAAAGAAATAAAATTTGCTTATCCAGGGCCGAGCCCTTGGTGCACTCGGGAGAGTGCGGCACTGGGAGCGCAGCAGCGCTCCCGCTGTGGGTTCGGATCCTATATAGGGATGGCCTGTGTGCTCACTGGTTGAGCGCGGTGTGGTCGGTCTCAAAAAGGACAAAAAAAATAAAAAATAAATAAAATTTGCTTATCCATGTGGGAAAATGTGACTAATAATTTATTTCAAAGCTCTGTGAAGCCTGTAGTGATCTGCTGAATAAAGATGCTCCACTGAGATGCACAGATGCCAGAAGGTTCTCTGTCCAGTCAGTTTTTCCAGGCTTTGTGCAGCATTTTCTCCTGACATTTCTTGCAATGCCCACATGTGTCTCCTCTCTACCTTCCTTTTAGTTTAGGGTTCCAGATAAAATGCATGCTGCCCAGTTTAATCTGAATTTTAGATAAGCAACAAACAACTTTTAAAATAAATGTGTCCCGAATATTGTATTCCTTGTTTATCTGATACTCAAATTTAACTGGGCAGCCTGTATTTTTATTTGCTAAATCTGGAAACCCTATTTTTGTGGCTGTGGGAGAGAGTATCCAATTTGCAGTGAGTCGTAGGATATACTCTATCAGTGGAGGTGCTTTACTCACTCTTTTTCCTGTAAGAGAACCATTTCCATTTTTATATAAATAATGTAAAAATTTGGAGATAAAGTACATGGGGCATAAGGAAGGTGAAATGGAGCCTTTACAATGTGAAGCGCTTTCTCCCCGGCCCTAGTTCATTAGTGAAATCTAGTGATTTAAATTACTCAGCTAACCTCTTCCGCCCCTGTCGGATTATAAATCAAGTAGGTGGCTACTACCTGAGGAGTTGTAGGGTCTTTGCAGAAGGTTCTCATCAAGCTAAGAGGGGCAGAAAATTTCCTATTACTGTGTCATACATAAATGGTAATGCTTAAACCTGCACTTGCGGCGTATTACCTCTATGAGATTCACTTGCTAAAATAAAAGAAACAAAATCGGAACACATTTGCTACTTTGCATTACAGTGGAATAAATAAGATGGTGGGGGTCTCTGCACAAATGAGCTGATGCTGTATAATACTCCAAACACTGCCAGATAGAGGTAGGCTCACTTGAATACAAACGAAGCATTAAAGGTATTTATCTGTCTGTCTTTCTCCCTTTATTTTTGTCTGTCTCTGTGCCTTTATTTTGTGTGAAATTTTGAGAGATGAATTCCATTTTCTATTAATTCAATGGCTGTCATATTGCATTACATCATGCAGCTCAGATCACAACAATGAGGTGCTAGGGTTTAAATTAATAATATTGCAACCCATTGCTTGATAAAGCAGTGTGCTTAATGCTATCGAGTCTGCTCAGGTAGCCTGACTTCTGCCCGGTGCCTCAAATCTGCAGATTGCAGTGGAATTACCCAAGTTCAATTGCAAACAACCTGTAATTGTGAGCTGAGTACTTGAGCTTCATGGTAGAAAGCATTAATTTAATATGCTGGCCTGATTTAACAAGCTTAATTTTTTTTTTTAGTAAAATCGTCGAGGAAGGAGAAAGAACTTGGAGGTTTCTGAGCAGCATTTTCTAGTCCTAGAAATACCCCCAACAAATAGCTTCTCTATGAACAGTTGCCTTACATGCTGTGCTAGCTAAAGCCACCAGGTAAGTGAGAGGCTGGGAGAGTGCAGGTAAGGGATGATCCTTTGAGAAAACTATGGATTTGGTGAACTGTTCAGAATGCATTTCCATGGATGTTAACCTGAGAGCACCCACCTCCCCAAAAACTGCAGCATGAAGACACAACCCACACCATTCCACATCTGAAAGAGAATAAAATCAGATGCCCAAAGAGGAAAACGAGTCCAAAGTACATCAAAATACTCCTTACCCAGAGCAGATTGTTCTCATGGGGCTTTTTTTCATGTGCAGATGCTTTTACTGTGCAGACAAAACAAAATAATTAATAATTATACATTTTGGGAACTGTGAGAGGCATTTTGGAAATCCAAATAATTAATCAGTGGACGCTAACAGAGAGGTACCGGCTCTCCAGGTTCTGCTGCCTTCCTCTTCCCTCCGACAGTTTTCCCCACCGCTGGCTCTCTTGGAGCCTCTGATACCTTCCTCAGGCCATATCCGTTTCCAGACCTCACCAGCACCAGGTAAACAGACAGACAGAGGATTTGTATGTGGCCTTCATTAAGGTGGGTTGCCAATTGTCAAATTAGTTTTTGTCCAACCTGCTGAGCGCAAATGCAAATCTGCCACCCTTGGCGCTGCCTCATTCGCAGTTACTGATTCATGTTTGACTGTGAGTTCAAAAAAAGTTGTCTTTGAAGCTTCCCCATCTATGCCTGGCTTCCTCGGTCCAGGTGGCTCGGGGATCCCTGGCAGTCATTTTGATCTTTGTATTCCAAACGCCAAGGCAGGTCATTTCAGGTAACTTAAAAGGGAGATACAATCAGAAAGGATTTGGAAATGAAGTCTTTGCCTTGTCACATTAATGCGGTCCTATCAAGTGGCAGTTTATCAAGAGCCACCTCACAAGGTTTTAATGAGCATGCTGCCTGTTCTTGTACAATACTAATTAATCCCATTTTTTCACACTGCCGTGATTGCTTCATGAAACCCACATTGTTTTATACTCAGTAGCAAAGCGGCTCTTACTGATTAAATCTCCTTGCCTGCGATGGAGCCTGACAACTGAATTATACCTTGCTCAAAATAATAATGGGTATCAGCTAATAAATACGGTTTAACACACACAAAACTATGCAGCCAAAATCACACCACAAAATAGGAGTTTGACTTATAGGCTCAGCAGTGTTTCATTAAACATCTGTATTATAATTCACTGGTTTTCCAACTGATGTAATAACTTAATTGATGAGAACAAAGACAAGCTTATTTATTCACCCAATTGCTTGCTTCTTGACTAACGTTTTTCCTGGGTGTTATTGTGGAAATAAATATGCAATATTCTTTTTATAGAAGTCTAATTTAGGTCCCTTTTTCCCCCTATTGAGAAGTCAGCATCACCATCTGTATCTGACACATTCTCGCTGCTTTTGCAACAGAAGCATTTTGATAAGGCGGGTGGTGTTTCCCCTGATGTGCAGACTGGCTAGCAGAGGTGAGAGGGGAGGTTGGTCCTCCAGCCGTCTGAGAGTATGTGATGACCGTCTGCTGATTTTCTTTGCAAGGGGAAAAAATGCGCTCTAATTGGACACACACACATACACATACTACACACACTACAAAATCTCGTCCAGTGCCTTAAATTAATTCCACCAAATCTGGGCTGATTTTGTACATCTCGTGAATGACATGGACACTCAGTTCCAGTTCATGTCTCCCAGCCTCATTTAAGTGGCACAAGAAATGAGTAAATTTAGGGGAAAAAAAAATCACACCAGCATTTTTTTCTTTGTATAAGGCATGTGTTAGCTGGAGATAGAAGTCAAACAGTGCTATTTCGTCATTTCTGTGGCTTTGGGTTGTGAATTTCAGTACCAGCGGTTTAATAAACAGGCCAAGAGAACACACTCCCTTGTTTCTCTTTGCACGAGGTAGGCTATCACCAGGTCTCCCAGTGGCGCTTCTTTCGGTTGATAGGGCAGGGCCTTGTCCATGTGCTTCCTCAGCTTTGTGAACTTTATTGCTCTAGTCATGCTGCATCATAATTGTCTGGTCAGTTTTCTGTCTCTGACCTTAGGCTGTGAGTTCTGTGAGCATGAGCACTTCCAAATAAGATTGGTTGAGAACTTACTGTGTGTTTCAGGAATGGTTCTAAGCCTTGAGGACACTCTGGTCATCAAAAGAGAGGATCCCTCTCTCACAAAGTTTGTGTCCTATGGGGAGAGACAGTCAAGAACCTGTAAGTAAGCATGTGTGTAATACATGAAGTGAGATCTGGCACTGACAAGTGTTATGGGGAAAAATAAAGGGAATGCAAGTGGTACATTGTAGGTGGTGTTCATTTAGTAGGTGCTCATCAGATACTGGTGGAGTCAGTGCAAACTTTGTTATATGGATTTCACATTCTTGTGCTATGTCTACCTTTCCTTCATGACCTGGTTCAAGAAGATGACATCCTTCCTAGAAATTTCCCCAGCACGCACAAACATTCCTTTGCTTTATCTCCATCAAATGTACACGGGGGTGTGCATCTACTTCTAGTTATATACCTCTTTCCTCTGACCTCGCTGTAAAATTATTGAGTGGAGAACTGATTATCTCTTGGTCTTGTATCTTTTGAAGCAATCAGTAGGGAACTGAACAGTTTTCCAATGTCTATATTTCCTGCTTCTTAAACAAATCCTGTTTTCATATTTCTGTGTGCCCACAAGATATCAATGTGGATACTACACTGTTGTTTAGTTTAAGTGATTTTCTATACTGATTTCTTGTGTTATCATCTCCCCAAAGATATCAACACAACATCAACATCTTTTGAGGTTTCTGAGAACCCCAATGTGGCAAAGGTCCCTGGCCCAGCCCTTCATTCTTCCACTCATGAAGGTGTGTAACCTGGAGCCAATTATGACTCATGCCTGTCCTCGCTCCTACAGTCATCCGGTTACCAGGTCCTGGTGCCACTTCTGTTAAGGGATGTTTCTTCTTTTCTTTCCATTCCCTCTGTCTCTACATTGGCCAGAACCTCATCATTTCAGAGCAGATTTGAAAAGCATTTCTGATGCTAGCATCTTCTCTCCTAAATGCAGCCTCTATGCAGCTTCCTAAAATGTCATTTTCAACAAATCTTTCCCCTGCTTCAGGACTTCTAATGATTGTGCAGAAATGGAGGCCAGTGTTGCCAGATCTTCTGGTTTTTTATAAAGAAAGCCCCCAAATGTAGGTTTTTCATGCAAAATCTCACGAGTTTTAAGTGTTGGCAAATCATTCAAAATGTCTTTTACCTTATGTAGACCAAACAAAAATATTATCAAGCATCTAGTCAGTACTCAATTTATTTCAGGATTTTAATATTTGAATCCTGTTTGAATCGGGTTTCAAACACAGTGCACATATTGCAGCTGGTTGACGTGTCTCTTAGGTCTCTTTCAGTCTGCAGCTTTCTCTTTCTCTTTTTTACTACTGACATTTATTTGGTCATTTATTTTGTGGAGTTCGCCCTGTAGAGTTTGTTACAGTCTGGATTTTACCAATTTCATCATCATAGTATCGGATAACATGTTCCTCTGTCCCTTGTATTTCCTGCAAGTTGGTAGGGGAATGGGCTTGATCTAATTCAGGTTTTCTTTTTTTGCAAGGGGAGGACTACTTTACAGGTAGTATTGGTACGTCCATCAGGAGGTACATAATACACGGTTGTATCTATTTTTTTCAATGCAGCAGCCATTGACAATCATTGACTAGATTTATTGTTTTATTCTTGCAAAATGATGATATTCTAATTCAAATAAACCTATGAAAATGTTAAGACTATGCAAAATACCTTATTATTTCTACATTTATTTTTAGACCAGACTAAATTCTTTAACAATAGACATGCCAGGTGCAGATTCATTCCTTCATTCACTTGCTTAAGGAGATGTGCTTGTGCCTGGGGCAGATACACAGAAGACACCATTTCTGCTTTAGAAAGATCTCAGCTAAAGGAGTAGACAGGGATCAATGGGAAAGACAGATGTAAGAACGAATAATTATCAAATTTCTGCAGGACTCAAAGAAGTATGGAAGTATGGAAGAACAGATGATTAACTTTGCCTGGAAGAGTCAAGAAAGCTTCTCAGAAAAGGGCTTGAATAGCTAGATAAGGAAGTACAAGTAAAAGTCCACTAAATGAAGAAATAATTCTAATAACAACAGCTGCAAAGGTACTAATGCTCTAATGCTTACCAAATATGGACCTATGCATTTTACAAATCTTAACTCATTGAATTCTTACTACAACCTCATAATTTAACACATAAGGAAACTGAGGCAAAGAGTCATTAAGTTTCATATTCAAAGCCACATAGCTAATAGGAAACAAGGATTAAGGGAAATGTATCATGGAATGAGTTGCTTGTGGTTTGCATACACACCCCTCTTAGAAGCAGCCTTGCTGTGTAGGGTCATCATTTCATAAGCTACCTGGTCAAGATTGACCTGGGAGTCACTGTCAATCTGTCCTTGATAAGAAATAGCATGAATGATAACCAAGAAATAAAAAGTGAGATTGACCAGGAGATCTGGTCCATTATCAATGAATTGGACATTGTGGCCAAAAATCACACAATGAAAAAGGATTTGGACTTACATGAATGGAAATCTCATTAATCACATGAATTGTAATTCACTGATCCCCCAAGTGATATAATAACTTCATTGGTGAGAGTAAAATTGAGCTTTTTGACCTTTTGTCTATTTGCATAATTACTATCTTAAGTTTTTCTCTATAGGTATGGGGAAAATTAATGTGTACCCTTGTTTATGATTTAAATTCTAAGGATGGGAGTTTTAAAATATTATATCCCACCAATATACCTACAAAGGAGTTTGAAGTGAGTGTTTAAAAGTTAGTGACAACTAAGTCATGAAACAGTGGAAATGAGAGGTCACTTTGTTCAGCCCCGTGCCTCTAGGAAGTGCCATTTGCCTAAGATCACTCAGCCTGTAGAGCTGAACTCATTAATCAGAAAATACATATTATATTTCTGTTGCCATGAACTCTGGGAAAAAGAGTGTGTTCACCTAAATTTGCACTTAACCAAGTCAAAAATGTTAGAGAAATATGTGACAACATTTGATGAACTTCAGGGAGGCAGCAATAAGCTCCTTTTTCCCTACGGATATTCTTCTCATTTTTCAATTTAGGTATTAAAGTTATCTGTGCACTTAAAAATCAGACTTAGAAGTCTTAAAGGCAAAAAGAGCTTTTTTTTCTTTCCTCTTAGGTAGTTGGACCTGTTAAGAATTTCTGCAAAATGTAAAAGAGCTACATTGAAATCATGCAAAGAATCCACCTGTATTATTACAAGCTTTGATCATACAAAGTTGCACTGATGTTAAGGAAAAAAGTAACATTCCATTGTTCGAATTTGTTTCTTGAGTTTTCTTCGTTGATTATAATTATGATGTGTGAAGTAATGAGCCCATACATGATGGGTAAGACAGAAAGATGATTTATTGTTTAGAGGAGATTTATGCAGGAAAAATCTGCAGACAACAGGGAACTAGGTCTCAGGATGTAATTTATTAGACAAGAGGGGATCTGGGTCTTTTGCCTTGACAAGGTGTGGCTGCCTTTTGGATGATATAGATGGATGTAGGTATTTTGAGGCTAACAGGTATATGTAAAAGGTAGGATGTTTGCTTCACTCACATAAGTGCCAAGGGCAATTTTACACTATGTGAATTAGAAAATGACTAAATAGAGGTTTGGGGAGCCACGGGGGTTGGGAAATAGATTAGGAAGAAGCTAGTGTTTTTCATCGAGAAATATTGCTGTGGCCATGATTATTGCAATTATTTGTATGTATCATCCACAAAGTGTTTGTATGGACAAATGAAATACAGCCCAGGTGATGTTCATCCCTTCTCATTATTAGATTTGATGCCTTTTAGTTTACAGGTGGAGGCCCACATTCTAATCAGAGAACACGACTGCAGATAACGGGTAGAAAGCATTCTCAGCAATCAGAAAGTGTGCATTTCGGAATTTCTGTTTTTTCCTTTGCATATCGTTAAAGACTTTTTGTCCTTTCCACCTACTGCACCTGTATGAATTTGAAAAGAATAAAAAAGACATCTATTCATGTTGCTTGAAAACATGGTAAAACAAAGCCATTTAGTTTCATAATTAGGTAGACTCACTCTTTATTGATTACCTGTGGCCCCAGTGAGTAATGTTTGCTGACATTCTCAACTCTATTTATGGTGTTCTATCCTTACTAACCTCCATCCCATAAGAAGTCCACCAGGAAGTCTTATAAACCCACATACCAAAGCATACCGCAGAACATCCCCTTCTCTCCACACCCATTGCCACAGTCAGCACTTAACTTTCCAACTGACCTCTGCCTCCCCTCTGCTGCTGTACAATCTACATACCACATAGCAGTTAGAGCTATGGTGTTTTCCCAAGTATCACCCAAATCAAATGTAAACTCCATTAATTCTGTGCTCAGGATGCTCCAATTACTTCCCATTTCAATTAGAATTAAATCCAAACACCTTTCTGTGGCCTCTAAGATCCCATTAGCTCTGGTTTCTTTCTACCTCTCAGAATTTATCTCCTGCACTCTGCCTCTTGTTCTCTCTTTTCTAGCCACACTGGCTTATTTCTGTCCCTCCAGCACCATGCTCCTTCTTACCTCGGGACAAGGCATCTTACATTTGCTGGACACTTTGCCTAAAACAACCCTCTCATGGCTACCTTCATTTTTCCACTTTTGTTTCAGGCCTCTGCAGAGAAGCTTTCCCTGACCAACCAATCTAAAGTCTCCCCCACCTTTGGTTACTCTCATCCCATTAATCTGACAGTATTCCATGTTCCTATCCTTCTGAAGGCAGTGTCTCTGGTTGTCTTGTATACTGCTCTATCCCCAGAGCTAGGAATGATGCCTGTTCCATGGTAGGAACTCTCGTATGTGTTACAAGAAAAAAAGCACAAATCTAAGTGATCATGGTAAATTAGCATTCTTGGTCCATTCTGAGATATGTGGTATACAGCAAGGAGTACGGAGACAGTAAGACCTGAATTTGTTTCTAAACTCTGCCACTTGGTTGCCACATGCTACCTTGTTTAAACTTTCTGTAATAGATTAAAATGGCCACAAATTCTTTGCCATACCTCTCATGCAGAGACAGAGTCTAAGTGCCTGTCCACATTAACTCTGGGCTTGGCCATGTGACTGACTTTGGCCAGCAGAAAATCATTGTCTATTGCAATTGGCTGTGCAAGCTGAGGCTTGATAGTCACCAGGCCATTGGTTCTTGCTTTGTTGGAGCTCTGCCCTGGGACTACCACACTGCAAGAAAGCTGGTTTGGTTTACATAAGAGACCACATGCAGGAGAACCAAGGTTCCCTGGGTGTTTTCCAGCAGCAACTGCCCAACATATAAGTGAGTCTCTTTTGAACATTACAGCACACCTGTGCATGTAGTTGTGTGCAGTTGTATGAATGAACCCAAATAAAACTACCAGAGAAACTGGACAGCCAATCCACTCAACTGTGAAAATATTACATTGCTGTTTTAAGCCACTATGTATCGCAGTGCTTTGTTATTCAGGAGTATTGAAAGACCAAATGAGATAATAAAATTTGTGTCCAGTGCACTTTCAGTTCATACTAGGAACTCAGTTCTTAGTTCTCTGCCATTATCTTTGCTCTGAACTTGGCTGGTGAAATTTTCTCAGTCAAGAATCTGACCGTGCCTTCTGTTCTGATATGACCATGTAGATCAGTGGTGCTTGGAAAATAAGTCTGAGACAACTGATCCAATCAACGCATAAAGGTGGTGGAACTTTAAGTCAATTAAACTCAATCCGTGACCATTTCTTAGGATCATTAAGGTGGGGAATTGAAACATTGAAGCAAGTTAAAGATACATGTAGTCTAAAAAAAGGCTGCCATTTATTAAGCACCTGCTATGCATGTGGAACCATACTGTATAAACATTCTCTTCTTTATATTTGACATCAGCCTTATTTTGCAGAGGAGAAAACTGAAGTTCATGTAAGTTAAATACTTTTCCCATGATCTCACAGCGAGTAAGTTAGTGGCAAAGCTGAGAGTTGGATCCTGGTCGGTCTGACTTCAGATCTACTGTGAAGCTCAGCTTTCCAAAGGGGGTCGGAGTCCCAGTGTGAGAATGGGGACAATTTCTGGCATAGAGGTTGAACTACTGGGGAGACAGATAACCAAGACATATAGTATATAGCTCAGAACCAATAACATTTTTATCAATTTTAAATATTATGGAAGTTCAAAGAAGGCAGATTAGGCCAGAGTGTTCAGAGAAATTAGGACTCTCTAGAGGAAGAAGGACTGGGGTGGTCCTCAATGACCTATTGCCTGTGCCAGTTCACACAGATTGTGAGTTTAGGCCTTGGGCTTAAAGTGATACATGCCTCCTTTGCTTTATTCTTACAGCACCTCAGTGAGATAGAAATGACTGTGATCCCATTATCAGATGAGAATGTCAAGGCTTACAAAGGGTAAATTACTTTCTTAAGATTACACAACCAATTTTTGGCAAATTTGAGCTACAAAATGCTGGTGGTCTGAATCCAGCACTATGTTGCTGTATTGCCCGTGGATAGTGCTGCATCCAGAGATGAGTGATGTTAGGGAAATTAGAACAGCACTGGGCAGAGGAATGAGTGGTGTGTGTGTGTGTGTGTGTGCGCGCGCACGCACGTGTGTGTGCGTGTGTGTGTGTGTGTGTATGCGTGCTGATTATTTATACATGTTTATGAGTATGTGTTTAGGATTGAAAATCATCAAAGGAGTTTTTAGAGAAATAACAATAGTTTAAGCCAAAGTTGGGGGAGGGGGATAGTAAAACAAGAGATTCTTATGATGGGGCAGCTTTGAGTACACAAAGAAACTTGCAGTAAGCATTTGTTACCATTGTTTATCCAATATCCGTTTCCTATTCTTTCAGGAACAGCACTGTAGTTGGCGTTTTGAAAACCACATTTCTTTCACTATTAGAGTCAGTGCCTGGTCAATCAGAGCCATGAATGCTCTAGGTCGTGGTTATTAGTTGACAAACAGGCCCATAAAGTAATGAAACCAAGGAATGTAGGGCTCCTTTCTTTTGAAATTAAACAGTATGGGATATAGGCATGGAGAGGCTGGCAGCCACTTTGATGTCATATTTAACCTGGGAGTGAGGCCAACTTGGAGAAGGACTATGCTGAGTGATGGCAAGAACCAGATTCTGGTGACATTACTGCAACCCTAGGATAAAGCCAGAGTTAAACTAATTCTGCCTGGGAGCTTTTCAGTTACATATGCCAATAAATCTCCATTAATAATTAAGACAATTTGAGTTAAAGGTTCATGTTATTGGACACTGAAAAAAATCTTAATGTAAGAATTTTTTGAACAAATTTAAATTTTTAATGAAAAATTTAAAAAAGAACATATAAGTAGACTGAAATTTTATTCACAAATCAAACTCAGAGAAGCCTAATTTAAGACATAGTCAGGGAGCAAGGAGAGTGTAGAATTTAAAATTACTGTGTGTGAAGTCAGCAGACCTGAGTCTTAGTCTTGGCCTACTGTTTTATTTTAATGATGTAATTACTGATTTAATCATTTTACAAATCTTTGTTGAATGCCTTTCTGTATGCTAAGAACATATTCTACTTGAGTATATAGTGTACAAACAAGCAAACAAAAGCAAAACAAAACTGAAATTATTAACCATATGATTTGGGGCAAGTTTATTCACCTTTATGAACTATGGTTTTTAATTTCTAAAATGATAACAATAATTGTAATTACCTCATCATGAATGAATGGATAACACTTTGAATCACATTTTATCTTTCAGAGAGATAAGATTATTTGGGGAAAGGTATCCATCTCAAACGGCATGATTGGAAAACAAAGATAAATGTATCCTGGGGTGTAAACACTCCCCTGTCTGCATGGGTCTAGCTCTGATCTACTTTGAAGGTCATTTGCTAGTGTGCAGTATTGGTTAGGATACAGAGAAGGCTGTTGTTACATGAGATCCCAAAATACAATGGTTTAAACAAAGCAGTAACTGGCCTCCTTCTCATGGAACAGTCCAGAAGGTCACCCAAGGTCAGTAGGGTGAGTCAAAAATATCAGAGGTGGGACCCTTTCTTTCTTACTGCTCTGCCACTCTCGGATGCAACTCTTGTCCACGTGGTGTAGACCTCATCCTCTTGGTCAAAGATGGCTTATGATTATGCCTATAGGGCTACCTTCAGGAAGACAGGAAGAGAGAAAGGGGAGAGAACTCTTCTTTCCCATTAAGGACATGACTTGGAATCTGGAAACTTTTATTCCTTTCATGCCTCATTGGCCAGAACCTAGTTATATGGCTACACTGAGATGCAAAGGAGCTTGGGGGATGTAGTCTTTAGCTGGGCGACCCTGTGCTGAACAAGAAACACTATTACTGTTGAAGAAGGGAAGAATAAATTTTGGAGACATCCAATGTACTCTGCCACATCTACTATTCCATATCAGAAGGAAGTAACCACACCTTCATTAGCTTCAAATCTGTTCTTGGTTCTGGCTTTCAGCTATTCCTTGGGCAGCCAAGTGGGCCTACTTCCATCTGGCCCGTGCCGTAAATCCTCTTCCCTTTGCAAAGAGCATTTCTCACATGTGAAGCACAGAAAGCCAGGGCCATTGCCCACTCCTGGGTGTGCGTGCGTGCACACGCCTGCGTGTGTCCAAAGTCATTCATCAGCGGAACGCTACCTCTTTGCGGACCACAGGCCCACTTATATTTTGTATTAGCTTCTGCCTTATTTCATAATTTTTAAAAGGAAACCCTTTCCTCTCATGCAGGAAAATCTAATTATGCAGTGACAGCAGTTGGCTGACTCGGGCACAACACAACATGTCAATTTTCAGTTGCTTACACGGTCTCACAGAAACTGTTAGAAATTGTTTTGAAATCTGGCATACATTTCAGTCATGTTAATTCCTACAACTGTGCCAAACTTGATGAAATTTGGCTCCTCCACACTCCAGGGAAGGTGGGGGATTGGGAAAGGCAAGATTTTTTTTTTTTTTTCCTGGCAGTGACATCATCTCCTCACCCTTTCCTTATGATGAACAGTGTCCTCAAACAAGCCAAGAAGTAATATAACTTTATATTTACAAGGCTGTGTGACAAAGTGACTGTAAGAGACTGGAGCTGTGCTATAAAACGATCGAAGAAATACAGATGGCATAATGTTTTTTTTTTCCTCTTCCAACAGATTTGTGCCAGATGTGTGAATATTGATTATTTCTCTGGGGCTCAACTCAAGGCACAATATAGGTTTCTGTTGGATGGAGGAATGAGAGAGTGAGAATCCATCCCAGCGATGGTATTTACAGGAAATGTTTTGCCTCTTCTTCCAAATCTGTCAAAGCAGAACCAGAAATCCCAAATTTCCAAATAAGCCTCTGAGTCACCCTTTGTTCTGGACCCAATTTTTATCTCCCCAGTAATTGACAGACTGGAAAATTCATTTGTGAAAACATGTGGTAGAATGCTAAAAGTGGAGCCTCTCAACTGCCTGAACTGAGCCTTGTGCCTCAATCTGGAGCATGAATAGCAGCAAAATCTTAGAAAAGCACCTCAGCAAGGTACCCATTTTATCATCATGTCTTCTCCATAGACACTTAGTAATAAAAAATATTTTAATAGAATGATAATTTTCAGCAGTTGCAGTGGGAAAACTTGGGGAAAAGAAAACTATCTCTAAAGTATTCTAGGTTTTGGTCTTATTCTTTCTAGTATTCTACTGTGCTTGAACCCATTTTAAAATATGTCAGAAAATTTCAATAAAGTTTAATTTCTTAATCCAATGTTGATTTTTTAAATATCAGAGAGAATTATTAAAAAGATTAAAAAACTAGAAATACTTATCTTTTCTAGAAAAAAAATCAACCATGATCAAATAATTAAAGTCAATTTCAAAAACAGTATAAAATGTTTAGATATTTATACCTTGCTATCTTCCATGAAGTATTTCAAATAATTTTGGAGGAAGATGCACTGTAATGATAAAAATAAGTAGAGAAATAAGAAAGGCAGTGGAAAGATGGAGAAGATGAAGAATTAGAAAATAATAAATGGAAATTTCTCAGGACTTCGGGAACACCTATTTGCTATAGTTGAAAACTAAAATTGTACTTGAGCTTCTTGGCAGCCATAATGAAAATGGAAACCAATCACTTACATCATTTTCTTTATAAGAAAGAAGGGACTGCATCAGTTCTTTAGGGGAAGAAATCTTACTTCTAACATTAGGTTATAACCATGGTACTTAACTGAGGGCAATATTGTCCCCCCACCCAGAGCATCTGGCAGTGTCTGGAGACATTTTTGGTTGTCACAACTGGGGGGTGCTACTGGCATCCAAGGGGTAAAGACCAGGGATGCCACTCAATATCCTACAGTGCACAAGCTGGCCCCCTCACAACAAAGAATTATCTGGCCCCAAATGTCAATAATCCAAGACTGAGAAACCCTGGGTTATAAAATCAGTTTTTCTTCTGGTTGTTCACAGTGTTCTCTATGATATTTGCATAACACATGGCTTTGGAACAAGGCAGATCTGAGTATAAATTCATGTCCCATCACTTAGCCAGCTGTGTAACTTTTGGCAAGTTGAGTAACCTCTAAGTCTCAGTTTCCTGGAGATAATTATGTAAATCCTACAGAGGTGTTATAAGGATTAGCAGGAATAATGTTTATAGAACACAGTACCTGGCACATAGTAAAAGCTCAACCCTGAAAATAATCCCACAGGCAGAGAGGATGACACTGAAGGGTTATTCCCTGAAGACGGTTAGAGTTTGGGAGAGACCACAAGGCAAAGCTCCGTTGGCAGCTGTTTAATCTACTGATAGACTTTAAGAAGCCTGGAATGTAGATGAAATGTACATGATGACCTTCCATTATAACTCTCTGGTAGAGCTCAGAGTGCTGTTCTTTGAAATTGTTGGTTGAGAATGGCAGGTATCACGTCCTCTAGAAATAAGACAAGCAGGTGGTAGAATGACATATGAAATACCTGTCTGCTTGTGCCAGTGCCAGTCATCAAGGTTTCACACAGGCAGTCTTTGATATACTACAATTTCACACAAACAACATAGAGCCTAGTTGTGTTCCACCTTTTGGAAACGTATTCAGGGGCCACTGTCTCAGAATTTAGGAGATTTCTTTTAAAAAACAAAAACAAATCTGAAATTCCAGTGTGTGTGTGTGTGTGTGTGTGTGTGTGTGTATAAAACTTTTGCTATTATTTTAACTTATATGCGGTCGCTTTATTAGTGGGGGTATTGCTAGCTGCTGAACCGATTTCGAATTTCCATGGCTTAACCGAGTAGAAGGGCATTTTCAAGCATGCCACAGACCGACCAGTGCTGGTGTTCAGGGTGAGCCTGTGGCTCACTTTACTCCAGGGAGCAGCTCAGGATCCCGGGTTTCTTCTAGCTTATGTCCCCATCTTCACTTCCTCAGAGTCCTCAGTTTGTAGCAAAAGAACAAGAGAAAGAGACAGCAGAAAAGATTTATGGACTCCATAAAACCTCTCCCTGGGTGTGACTCATGTCACATCTGCTCACATTCCATGGGCTAGCACTCATCACCTGGCCACTCCTGGATGACACTGCTGGCCAGATGCCACCACGTGAAGTTTAGAGGACAGTACACCCTGTGCCACTACTACCAGAGACTAGCACGGTTTTGTTAATGAACAGTTCTGTTTGGCAAAGCATTTTCATATTAAAATAAGGATAAAACACTCATGTCTAGAAACCATCCCTAAGATTTCATTCAGGTCTTTTCTTTTCAGCAGTTGGGAAAAATGTAGAAAGTGGACATGTGACAAGTTTGATAGACTGGTAAAACTCTAAAAAGGCCATTATTCAAATATTTATGGATCCTTTTAGCTAATGGATTCAAATTTATAATGCTGCACTTGTCAACAAGATAATTTTGCAAAAACATTAAAGGCTGAGCGGTTTGGTCCCTTCTAACCCTGAGGCCTCTTCTCCGCAGCAAATGAGCAGCTGTTCTCAATGAAAATGGAAGAGCGCGCTCAGTGCGTGCTTCTGAGACCCGCTGCACACTGCGCGCCGGCCTCTCAGCTGTGCTTCAGATGGGAATTTGGCATGTTATGAGATGTCCAAGATGAGATTGAGGCATCCATTTTATCAAAAGAAGAAAAAAAAATGCAGCCTGGTGTTGCCACAAATACCTTGGATGATAGGTAGATTATTATACTTGAAATTCAATAGTAAGGCACTATTCATGATGTAAGTCACTGCCTCTCATCCCCCTGGGCATCCAGGGTGATTATTAAAGAGTATTTGACATGATTTTTGATATTAATGTGTTAACAAAAGAAGAATTATACTGTATGATGGGTGGTAATGGTCACAAAGGCCACAAATAACAGGGTTAAACAGTATTTGTGGAAAAATAGCCCTGGGAGAGAGTTTCTGTAAGAAAGCACATGCTTGAGAATATTTTATAATTGCAGTAAATAAAATGTACTGAATCAATAGAATTCAATAAAGTTGTCTTGGTGAGCATGATTTTTGAGATGCAAAACAGAGGAAGAGACTCTGCAGCTGCAGTACTCTGGTCATCAGAGAGAAGAAACTCAGGTGAAGTTTCGGGAAGAGTTTGTTCAGAGAACAAACAATAAACTTGTACGTGTTTGTGTGTTGCAGGGTCTCGGGTCTTCAGACATATTCTGAAGCTCTAACTAGAGAGCTTCCCAGCCACAGTGTCTCCATGTCATTTTTCATTAGAAGAATAACCAGCATAAATAACCAAGTTTTTGGAGATCCATGTCGACTGGCCAGTCGTGCCTGCCAGTGCTGTTGGTAAAACCTGGGCTGAGAGATGCTTCTCCTGGTGATTTCCATGAGCAGACCTGGGTTACTAGAGAATGTGGTTGTAATCCCCATATTACTGAGAAGAGTATAATATGAATCAAAGTGTAGCAACTCAGAAAGTTCCCTTTGGAGTCAAGACATCTGAATGAGTCCTTAGTTTGCTTCTGACTGAATAAAAAATAATTCTAAAAAAAATACTGAAACATTTCCTTCCTCCTTGAAGAACACAAAAGATAAAATGAGTTCCCATTCTGCCACAGCGTAGTGAAAAACTCAATGTCCACCAAAAGGGGGAATGCTAAGTAAATTAGTACATATTCATCTGGCGGGCTACTTTACCATCATTCAAATTTGGTTCACAAAGAGTTTTAATAATCTTGGGAAATTTTAACAATCTTATTGTAATATTAAATGAAAAAGCAAAATAAAAAATTATGTGGGTAGTATGAATATAATTACACAAAATGTTCCACGTTGAGAAGATTCTAGAAGATTTCTGGTTGATAAGGGCAGTTTCAGTTATGATATGTGATATTCTCTGGTCCCACATCAACATAGAAATGCTGGAAAATTATTTATTTTAAATACCTACTGAAGCTTGGAAGCAAGGAGGGGAAATCCCTAGGATTCTCAGCAAAGAGTTTCTTCAGTGCTGGAGGGTAATGTCTGTGTGGGTATGGGAGATGAAACCTTGGGTTTGTATGGCAGGTGGGAGCTGGAAATAAGCTTTCTGCATAAAGTTGAAAGCCACCAATCCATGAAGAAAGAGCTAAAAAATTCCCTAACCTTCCCAGACCACTGTAGGAATAACCTATCAATTGCTCAGTGTCATGGGTGGAAAGAGTAAACAAAGAGAAACTGGAATCCCAAGACTGCATTGTGCATGGATTTGAGGTCTATGATCACACTCTCTATCAGGTACAAGACACCAATGCCAGAAATTAATGTAAAACTTGTTTTAACTGGTAAAAGCCATTAGGTCCCAGCAGAGGTCAATGTGAATCCATCCACAGAGAGGTGTTCTTGATCCAGAGAACTCCCTGAACTCACTTCCAAGTGAGTTCAGAGTCAGAAATTACAAACCACACAAAGATATGAATCATCATGAGAGAGTCAACACACAAATAGTGACAGAATTTGTTTTCTGATGACTACAGATAATAGAACAATCTAAAAGAGATTTTAAAAATACTGTTTTAAAATATTCAAATGAAAACTTATGAAAATGAATGAGCCTAGTTGAGAGGGAAAAGCCTAACAGAAATTCTAGAAATTACACATGACTAGGTTCAGTCATTGTTTTAGTTATTTAGTGCTCTGTAATAAATTACCCCGACATTTAGTAGTTTGATAAAAATAAACATTTATTATCCCATGGTTGTTCTAGGCCAAGAACCTGCAAGCAGATTAGCTGAGAGATTTCAGCTCAGGGCTTCTCATGAAGTTACAGTCAAGATGTAGGCTGGAAGAATCCTCTTTCAACGTGGCTCACTCTCATGACCCGAAAGTTGGTTTTGGTTGTTTGTGGAAGGCCTCATTTCCACCAGACATGGGCCTCTCCACAAGCTGCTTGAGTGTCCTCACAATATGTTTCCCTCAGAGCAGCCCACTCCAGTGAGTAAGGCAGAAGTAGAAATGCCTTTTACCACTTGGCCTCCAAAGTCACACAGCATCACTTCCTCAACTTTTTATATGTCAGAACCGAATCACTAAGTCAGGTCCCCATTCAAGGTCAATAGAATTAGCCTTCATCTTTTGAAGCAATGAATGTTGAAGGATTTGTAAACATTTTTAAGCCACCAATTACTGACATAGAAATATGTTTGTTAGTAATGACAGTGGTTATCTCTGGATAAAGTGTCAAATGTGATTTTGTTTTTTACTCTTTTTTTCTCCCCCAAAATTTATGCACTGAAAATATTTCAACTTTTCTAATGGGAGATAATAAAATATATGTAAAGAATGAAACTGTCTGTTAGGGGGCAAGATTTTTAACATTTTTGTGTATATACTCCGTGCCAGGAGATGTTCTAAAGGCTTTAACTCCACTCACAGAGTTTTATCCACATTTATTATATTTACAGATTCAAAGTATTTTATTGGTCACTCTATCATAGCCTCTGAAAAAATAAATGTGTAAATCTAAATTTTACCCAGTAACCATATGGTTCTGTATAAAACAAACACACAAACAAAAACACAGAAGAACAAACAAAACAAACAAAAAACTTCCCTTGGATTGAGTTATTGTTACAATTATTATTGGCACTCAATCAAAAAAATCACAGATTTTAATGAATAGTTTATATAAAAGAAAAAAATCACTGAAAATGAATCTCACAGTCTTTTTTTTTATTTTTTTTTCCTTTTTGTCTTTTTTCGTGTCTGGCAATGGATCGCAACCCTCAGTGTCGCGCCCGTACCGGACCGGGACCGGCAACGGGATCACAACCCTCGGTGCTGCGCCCACCCCTCGCTCAGCCAGTGAGCGGGAACCGGTCTGTATGTGGGATCCGAACCCTCGGCGGGAGCGCCACCACACTCCCAAGCGGCGCACTGTAGCAGTGCGCCACCGGGCTGGCCTGTAAGTACTATTTTTATTTCTATTTTTAAAGGGGAAAATAAAATGAAATTGTTAAATATTCTTTCTACATCCAAAGTCTTGTGTATAAAACTTTCTCGTGCACTAAAGTTTATAAAGCATTCAGAGTTCATGGAGGGTCCAATATTTATTTATGTTGCCAAATTCTGCTTTCCGTTTTTATAAGACTGCTTCCTGTTTTCATCTTTGGGGAATAATAAAGTGTTCAGGTGCACTATTGGGATGGTATTAATTATCACCAACCCAACATGAAGAAGTCTTAGAATTGCCCAAAAGGCATTTGAGAAAGCTTAACATGTTTATAAGGGCTCCCTGGCCAGGTCCAATCTTTCCGAGATTAAACATATTGAAATGCCCAAAAGGATTTGTAATTATTTATTTCTCTAAACAGGCAGAATAATTTTAAAATAACTATATTGCATTAGATAGGAATCCCTTTTTCTTCTTATGTTAACTACCAAAATGAAACACCCTTGTTTTCCTATTCTCTGAGTCTAATCCCAATGACATTTGATTGACATTTAATTCTCACCTGAGGATTAGACAGGAAATGAAGAAAAATCATTTATTCATTCAATATATACTTCCTAAGCTTCAAGCATGTGCCTGGCATCATGGTAGGAATTGGATATATGGAGGAAAAAAGATAAATATAGTACCTTACCTTATGGGAATTACAGTCAGGTAAAATATTAATAAAGATTATTATTAGTAGAATAAATATGAATAAACAGAACAGCACTCAACTATACTTAGCTATACAGGTCATCTTAGCCCTGATCTTTTTGGATAAAAGGATTTTGGTTGGAGAACATGTGCATGTTCTAAGCATGATTTCTTATGTTTGTCTTTGTCTCCAGGGCAGAAGCCATGGCAAAATCAGTGACTATTTGATCATCACACTGAATTTTACTATGAAGAAGATGGGATACTGCAAAGGTGATTGCCAAGGGCGAGAGGATGATAGGATCTGATAGAAAATGATTCAATGTGTGACATACTGAAAGACCATTATGTGAGTTCAGAGAGTGGGCATGACGTGGAGAGAAGTTTGGATAGGGAGCTCAATAAATAAGTAATGGCCACCAAGGGTTTAGACAGTTTCATATTTAAAAAGATAGTTATGAACTATTGCAGGACTCAGAGTGACTCCGCTTCTCTTTTCCCCTCTCATTACAGCCGAAGGGAAGAAATGAGGTCTAAAGAAAAATGCAGACACTCTTAGAACCACATATGATCTGTTCATTAAAAGTGCATGTAAGAGTTAGCACAAGTTTATACTGAAAAGTTCATTTTTCATCTCTACCTCTGACAACTGCTTCAGAAAAGTATCCCAAATGGGGAATAGCTAAAGATTTTACCTCCTATCATGGAGCGCCTTTGATACTGAAGCTGTATTAGGAATTTGGGTGAGGATTCCACACACCCATACATCAAATCTTTCTCCATTTCAGGCCTCCAAGTTGTTCATTAAAGAGACGAAGGGTAAATGCTGCATTCTGCTTTTACCATATTTGCACGTTTTGTTTCACATGGTTTATTTTTAACTTAAGGCTTGTTGACAGCCACCTTGAAGATTACTGCAGGGCACAACTCTTCAATCCCACCGTTTCTGCTTCTTCACATTACATGAGATGTCCCAGAGTGAAATCTGTAAACATATATGAGAATCTGGGAGTGTGAACACAGACACAAATGTGTACATGAATCGTGTGTGTGAGATGAGATGATACAGTATAATTTTAAGAGTATAAACCTTGAAGTCAGAGAGAACTGGTCTCATCTCACATCCCTCTCCTTACCAGGTGTGTGATGCTGTGTAAAAAGGCCTCAGTTTCCCTACCCTTGAAATGCAAATAGTGATTCCTTCCACAACGGATTGTTGTCAGGATTAAATTAGATAAGATGTGTAAATAATTTAGAATATTAGCTAGCACACAGTAAGCACTCAATAAATACTATCTATTATTACAGTTGAGTTTATATAAAAATACATCAATACAAGTAAATGTATATGATTATGAAAATTGTAGTAAGATCTGCATTTTTTTTTTTTCCTTTTTTTTGTCTTTTTTCGTGACCGGCAACGGATCGCAACCCTCAGTGTCGCGCCCGTACCGGACCGGGACCGGCCACGGGATCGCAACCCTCGGTGTTGCTCCCGCCCCTTGCTCAGCCAGTGAGCGGCCGGTCTGTATGTGGGATCCGAACCCTCGGCGGGAGCGCCACCGCGCTTCCCCAAGCGGCACACTGTAGCAGTGCACCACCAGGCCGGCCCAAGATCTGCATTTTAAGATTATTCTATTATATATGCATTCTGATTTTAAAACAAGAAGTTTAATTATAATCATTTTTATTGATCTCTCCTCTGTCCTTAACTTGAACTCATTATATAGAATGAGAATTATCTTTCCCATTTCGCTGACACATGATTCAGATTCCATGATGGGGAAGGCAAGGAGAGTCCAGGAAGAAGATGACTTTTTGTTAGATCTGACAACCTTTCTTTGCTCCCTTAAGTAAGAGAGAATTTGGCTAAAACAGGTGTGCGAACATCCATCTCTGCCCCGGCCTATCGCAGCAGATGCATTCGTAATCCCTCTTCCTGGGTGTTGGAGACACTTGTATTTCATGATCAGTTATCTGCAGACAGGTGTCTTAGAAAAGTGCCTTGGTTTGAAATTGTCTGTTCCATCATCCTGTCTGTGGAATAGTACACAAAAAGATTGTTGAAGGGACACACACACTTTTCTTTAAGTAAATTAGGTTTTCTTTGAAGGGTGTTCTCAGTCTTGCCCATGACAAGTGTGACTCCCAAAAGACACAAAGTCCTCAGAGATAAGTGAGTTCATTCAATGATAAATGTGCTGCACCCTCTGAGCACCTGCTGGACCACCTGTGGATGAGAGTTCCCTGAGTTCATGTTTGGCAGAATGAGGAATATCAGTGCCCCCCACACCCACCCAGCCATGTTGGTACTCCAGGCCTGCTAAGGATTAGGTGGTACTGTGGTGGGAAGGTCAGGGTGTCTTTCCTCCAGTGAAGGTTTTTAAGGCAAGTGTTTTGATCTACAGAATCTGATAATGATAAAACATGACCTGCACCCCTGGAGAGATTTGCATCGACTATCAACTTCCATTGATATTCAAATATAAGCTTTCAGTCTGTTTGCAGACTGGGTTCAATATATACAGTTACACAGAAAGGTTCACTTCCAACTTGAGGAGGTCTTTTTAAGGGCAAGGATGATATTATAGATCCCAGATCTCCGATTTAGACAGAAATTTCAACATCTATGTTAGAAGTATATGACAATTTTACTTGCTGCACAAATGTGAGTGGGTAAGAGGCCAAGAGCTCGAGCAATGACAAGAAGGATTTTTTCAACAAACGAGAGTAAAAAGAAGTTCTTAGAAGGAGGTTTTGACCTAAGACTGAAGTGTGTAGAATTAGGCCAAGGTGAGATACATAAACAAAAAGATGTCACTGTAAGTTGAGAAAAAGGAGGGGATGTTTAGGAGTAGGACCCTAATGTGCATATATAATAAGAGCATTTATTCTTTACTTGCCATCTGCTAGTACTGGACTAAGTGCTTACTTACCCGACCTTGTTCATAGTCATGAGACCCCATGACAGAATCAGCACAGCATGATGGTTGCAGCACAAGTGCACAGGCAAGCCTGACTTACATCCTGAAACTACAATTTACTAGCTGCATCATCCCAGGCCATTTATTAACATCTCTAGACCTCGGTGTAGAGCTAGGGCTTGGGTCTCTGGTGCTCACAGACCCCTTAAGCCCGTTCACAAACCCTTCACACACCGATTTATGAGCTAGGTAACTGGCAAAAAAGGTCCTTAGAGCCTTGGTTGAAGAAGGAATAGTATTTATTCAATACACACAACACTATGAGCGAGGTAGTACAAAGAGAAACTCAGAAACTCAACTGCTACCAGCAAAGTCTGAAGAAAAACCAAAACTGAGCAGCTGCCAGCAGAGTAAACATGCTCTATTTTTAGGTGCATGCTCTCAGCCCTCCAGCCTGCTTCACAAACTGAAGAACACACAATAGCAATTAACTAGAAAGCTACATGGGTGCACATGCCAATAGCTACACCCACACCAAACTTGTTTAAAAGAAATGTGGAGGGAGCCTCACTAAATTATCCTATTTTCTCCACATTTGGTTTTTCCTCATAAAATAGCACCTGCACTTCATAGAGATTAGAGAAGGTTACATGAAATAATACATGAAAAGCACTTATCTTGGCCATAATAAATTCTCAATAAATGTTAACTGGGATGAAATAATTATCACAGTTTTACAGATGAAGATACTGATTCAGTAAATTATTTCAGTAAGCTTTGCTCAAGGCTTCACAGCTGATAAGTGGCAGAACCAGGACTTGAACTCAGATATCTGTCATGTCAATGCAAATAGTCTGTCCTCTGTATCCACAGATCCATCTGGGGATTCAACCAACTGAGGATAGAAAAAAATGTATCTGTACTAAACATGCAGACTTTTTTCTTGTCATTATTCCCTAAACAATACAGTATAGCAACTATTTATATAGCACTTATGTTGTATTAAGTATTATAAGTAATCTAGAGATGATTTAAAGTATATGGGAGGATGTGTGTAGGTTATATGCAAATAATGTCCCATTTTATATCAGGGATTTGAACATACATGGATTTTGATATCTGTGGGAAGTCCTGGAACAAACACCTTGTGGATACCAAGGGACAGCAGTATATTTAACCTTGCGTGACTAGGGCCTGAAGGTCCAGACGGGAAGTGTGAACAGTTCTTGCTCTGTATCTTAGGACTGGCCAAGTGGGTTAACAGCTGGAGAAAAGAAAAAAAAGCAGTAAATTCTCACAAGCTCAGTTTTGAAACTTGAAAATCTAAGTTATCCTTACTAGTGGTCCTATAACATATTCCTTTGTCTTTGACATCAGAGCCAGATTAATTTGCATACTTTGAAAGGCATGACTGGTACAATGTGATTTTACAACTTGAGGAATAAAAACAGCCACACCTCTTATTAGTTCCAATAAATTACTCAAAGCCCCATAAATACTCACAAGTGGAAATTTTAGTATATCCCTCTTGCAGTTTTCTGATCTCACACCCTGCTGCTCATGCCCACATGAATTTTTCCCATGTTCATCTCACAAAGGCCCCTTTGCTTCAAAAACCAGTTTTTGAAAACTGAAAAGTCTAAAAAGTTTTTTGAAAACTGAAAAGAGGTGGGCTGAAAAGTCTGAAGACTGACCTCAGGTTCCAGCCGCTGCTGTTCCTGGTGCTTCCACATGGTGTCACTGTTGAGAATTGGTCTCACACAGCCTAGGTGGCTTTGCCCACCTCTGCCTGGATGCCTTTTTTTTTTTTTGCAGGATCTTACCTCCATCCAACCAGAGTGGTATCTTGAACTTAGAATCCCATGGTTCTCACCTTCGATTTTGCTTGTGTGCTCAATGACTTATGTAAAACATGCCCAGTGTGCTGGAATGGCAGGATCTGAGTTTTTTCCAGCCTTAGTCATATAGTGTGCCCTGGACAGGTTTCTCCAACAGACCTTTAGGGACTGATGTTGATTCTGCACCCCCAGCCAGGATGTTCTTTGGGGCCTGTCAAGAGACCTCAGACAGGAATACCTCAGTCAATCAAAGAGGGTGTAAAAGTAATAAACCTCCAAAGGAAGGGGGACAGGAACCTGGTCTTTGCATCAGGCTCCTTGTCCCCTGTGTAAATTTGCTGTCTCTTCTGCAGTAAACAGTTCTGATGTCAAAGGGAACTGAGAGAGGCAACCACAGAGAGTGCTTCAATATCCTCTTCTCTGAGCAATGAGTACCAGTCAGGCTTTCTTTGTGTGGCTAGGCAGCTCCCCTTCAGTGCATTTCCTTGGGCCACCCAGCCCCTCTAGGCACGTGTCATCTGCTCTCTTCCTTTACCCAATTGACTTCACCTCTCTCCGAACACAGCCCCAGACCTTTCCAGGTGTCAACCCTGAGTCTGTCAGTTTGGACTAACTATTCTTTTTTCGAAGAATATTTTGCTGTGGTTATTTCTAGGCTAGAACAATATACTCTTGCCACATGGCCAGAATACTCCTCCCAGCTCTTATCCTACATCAGGCTTTCTCAACTGTGGCACTATTGACATTTGGGCCTGGATAATTCTTTATTGTGGGGGCTGTCCGGTGCATTTGAGGATGTTTAGCAGCATCCCAGAGCAAAGAACATCTACAAGTTTCCCTCTGCATCTTCACAGGCTAAGTCGCAGCTAGTAACTTTGCAGGCAGGAAAAAAAATTTGGGCCTGGATAATTCTTTATTGTGGGGGCTGTCCGGTGCATTTGAGGATGTTTAGCAGCGTCCCAGAGCAAAGAACATCTACAAGTTTCCCTCTGCATCTTCACAGGCTAAGTCGCAGCTAGTAACTTTGCAGGCAGGAAAAAAAAAAATAAATAAAGGCATCACCAACTGTCACTCTCTTCCACGATTGTTCATAATTCCCAAACTACAAGTCAAGGTCCAGACTGTGACAAATGGGATTTAATGTTTAAAACCTCTGAGCACTGAAACCAGAGCTGTGTGGTCACCAGGAAGGCCTGCGTGCCCCGTCGCTGAGAACAGAAGAGGAAGGAGCAGCTGTATTGAGCTTCCCCCCCTGAAGCTGTTCAGGAGACAGGATTTAAGAAATTCATTGACAATGAGGCATAATTAAGAGTTGATCTTACAGTGGACTGTGAAATGCTGAATCATCTATTCAAATAGTATTTGTAGTAGCCTCTACTCCCATGCTGTTTTTGATCTAGATATTGAACAAACAACAATCCAAAAAATCCTGCAGCATACAGTGTGTGAAATGCACAAGATGCCCTAACAGAGAACAAGGGGAGAATAAGTGGGAGAGATCAGGACAGGCCTGTCTGAGGATGGGGCACTGAAGCTGAAGGCAGCAAAGGGACCAGTTAGGCCTGTGGTTTCAGCCAAGGGTGGCTGTGTCCCTTAGGGGATCTTTGGCAATATCTGAGACATTTTTGGTTGTCTCATTGAAAGGGTAGGGAAGGTCCTACGAGCGTCTAGTGGGTAGAGGTCAGGGATGCTGCTAAACATCACACCATGCACCAGACAGTCCTCACAATAGAGAATTATCCAGCCCCAATTGCCAACAGAGCCACAGTTGGGAAACTGTGATGTAGCCTAAGAGCTGAGAGGAGTATTCCAGCCATGTGGCAAGAGTACACTGCTTTAGCCAAGAAACAACCAGAGAAAAATACACTTGGAAAAAGCATAGTTTGTCCAAACTGACAAACTCACAGTTGGGCACCAATTTGACATCTGGAAAGGTCTAAGGTTGTGTTTGGAGAGAGGTGAAGTCAAGTTGGGTGAAGAAAGAAAGTTGACTACATGTACCTAGAGAGGGCAAGCAGGTGAAAGAAAGGAGCGAAGCCAGCAAGTGTGAGCAAGGGGGATCGGGGTGAAGCTGGACAGGGCCTCCAGCTCCCAGGGACTGCAGGTCATGGCAATGAAGAGACGCGGACACAGGGTTGCTGAGCACGCTAAGTTTTAAAGAACAGACTGCTTCCTGAAACTTTCCATCTTGGCAAATACTTTATTTTAATCCTTTTTAACATTGTGCATGGTAAGAAAAGAAAATTTTCTGCAGGTGAAATTTTACCTGCAGAGCTTAAGCTTGCAATATCTGGGCTGGAAATACATGGGATAACTAATTTTCTTATCTGTAAAGTGAGGTGTTTGGACAATAGGCTTTCTCAAGTCCTTTCCCATTCCACATCCCATGACTGTAAAGAGAGGAACACCCAGATCATCCCAGATTAGGGGTCGCTGGCATGCCACGTTTTTAAGGCAGGGAGTTTCTTTTCTCCCACCCTATATCTTTTAGTTCGTGTTTCTCTGTGTCTTTTAAACCCAAGCAATAGTCAAGTCCCAGTCGCACCATCTCCAAGACTCACTTAAACAAGATGGAAGGAAAAGACAAAAATTCTCCTTAATCCCAGTTGATATGTGACTTTGCTTAGCACTTTGAATATTATTAAGTGTTTGAATTTCTTCCTGTGTCTTTTTCACCGAGATGACTGTCTTTCTGTTTCGTTGACAGCCTCTGCAGGACCAAATTGACAGCTCTTTAAAGGCGGCTGACGAAAAGCAGCATTAATTAAGTCATTGCCGGACTGTAATTGTGTTAAGAAGTAAAAATCTAATATGAGAAAAGGTTAGTGAGTCCTCTCTTGTGTCAGATTTTCTACTCCCTATGAATATTAATGTCCTTAATGAAGACAATCTTTGCCTCATCAAGCCGTTGTTCTGCATTCAGGTGCCAAATCCCCGTGCCATTGATTTGTTTTTAAAGAACAAATATGTCAGGAGAGAGTGACTGTCCTGTTTCTTATCAACATCATAGAGGATGCTTGGGGGGGGGGGGGGGGGGGGGGGGGGGGGGGGGGGGGGGGGGGGGGGGGGGGGGGGGGGGGGGGGGGGGGGGGGGGGGGGGGGGGGGGGGGGGGGGGGGGGGGGGGGGGGGGGGGGGGGGGGGGGGGGGGGGGGGGGGGGGGGGGGGGGGGGGGGGGGGGGGGGGGGGGGGGGGGGGGGGGGGGGGGGGGGGGGGGGGGGGGGGGGGGGGGGGGGGGGGGGGGGGGGGGGGGGGGGGGGGGGGGGGGGGGGGGGGGGGGGGGGGGGGGGGGGGGGGGGGGGGGGGGGGGGGGGGGGGGGGGGGGGGGGGGGGGGGGGGGGGGGGGGGGGTGGTAATGCACAGGCAAGGTAAATGAGTTACAGTAATTTAATTTTAGTGTTGTGTGCCAGCGCATTAGCTCCTTTTCTGTGTGTGTGAGCTGTACTAATATATCGGTGGGGTTACGATCAGCAGTTTTAATGATAAAATAGGAATTGTCTCCAGAAAAAGAGAAGCCTGCAGTTTAAGCATTGAAATGAGCTTCGTGAGAGAATCTGATCCTCCTTTGCCGATGACCCTCTTCCTTCCCTGATCAAGCAGATAATGATGGTGCTGATGAAGGATGGTTCTTAAATAGGATGGAGGCCCTAGGGAATCCAGCTGTACAGAATGCTGTTGCTTCTCTCTCTCTCTCTCTCCCTCTCCTTCTTGCTCTCTCTCTTATTTATTCCCATTTCCTCCAATCAAAGACAAAATCTCTCTTCTCCAGAATTCTTGGCTAACAAGGGAGTAATGCCCCTCCCCCGCCACTTAAAAAATGTATATCTTTCTTGGATTCCTCAGTTCTAAAAGTTCCAGGGTATCCTGCTTCTGCAAAAAATGTCAGGATTGTCAGTTTTTTTGCTAGTGAGAGCCTGACGGTGGAGTCAATAAATGGAGTTATAGTCCTCACTGATTAGAACCTACAAACAGTCAGCACTGAGTTGGGCTGGTAAGAATAGGGAAATCCCAAGACAGGAGCTCAGTCTTGAGGGATGTTGCTTGCATACGCAAGTCCAGGTTGGTATGGCTGTTCTGTGACGGTCAAGGGCTCCAGGCTCTATCTGACGTTCCGCACATCATCTCTAGTGTGGCTCTTGCCTTGCTGTCCCATACGGCTGTTGGAACTCCAGCCATCACATGTAGTTTCAGAGCAGTAAATGGCAGCTTCACATCTCCCGAGAAGAAAGGGGGCCAAAATTTCCTGTGACACCACATGTGCTAGACAATTCACTCACGTTATTTTATTATTAATGTCACTATATAATGTATCATTGTCTGTATTAATTTTCTATTGCTGTATGCAGTTAACACAAACTTAGTAGCTTCAAACAACACAAAATTATCTCACAGTTCCCAGGAGTCAGGGTATGGATTAGCTGGGTCCCCTGCTCGGGGTCTCTCCAGGCTGAAATTGGGTGTCAGTGGGGGCTGTGATTCTCATCTGAGTCTCTGTGTCCTTTTCCACACTCGCTGGTTCATGGCATAGTTCATTTCCTTGTGAATGTATGGCTGCCCTCCACCCCTTCTTGTCAGCTGTCAGCCAAGGACAGATATCACTTCCTAGAGGTCACACACTGTTCCTTGCCACGCGGTCCCTGGAGGCAGTTCGCAACCTGGCAGTTTGCTTTCTTCCAGGCCAGCAGGAACTCATCTCTCTGACACTTCGTCTTCTTTCAAAGGCTCCTTTGATTAGGTCAGGCCCACCCGGATAATCTTCATTTTGATCAACTCCAAGTATACTGATTAGTAACCCAGTTACAGGAGTGATATCCCACCATATTCACAGGCCCTATCCACATTCAAGGGGAGGAGATTATCCAGAGTGTGTAACACCAGGGGACGAGAACCTTAGGGTCATCTTAGAAATCCTGCCTATGGAAATTGAGGCTTAGAAAGACTAAAAAACTAATCCGAGTCTGCATGTGGAGTAGCCAAGAATTGTATCGATGACAACTCCAAATTCCATGATTAATTTCTAGATAATGTCATGCCATTCATTGTTGACATATCTAGCATACTTAACCATGGCCTTGGTTTTGCACAATGTCCTTTAACCAAGTGTCTTTCAGATGTAAAATATTCATTAATTCATTCAGAAGTGTTATTGAGGGTTTTCTACCTGTTAAGAACTAGACAGGAAAGACTGACATGAGGCAGAATGGAAAAGTAGCTAAAAGATACTGGGTCTGTCTGGAGCCAGATGGCCAACGTAAGTTGTGGCTTTGCCACATATTGGGTGTGTGGCCTCCTGCACCTCACTTAACCTCAGGTACTCATCTATAAAATGGGTGTGATAATAGCAGGACTTCGTTCATGGAGTTCATGAAATATATAGCACTCGATTAACATGTGTCATTATCATGAAACATTTGTGTCCATATTGTCTGTTTTTAATTGCGCATTTTTGGAAGTAAGGGGTGGAGTCTGGAAGCTTTTTTTTTGTTGTACTATCAAGTCTTTCCATCAAACACCAAGACATCTCAGAAAATTAATTCTTATGGAAGAGACTGATAGCACGTTTCTGCCATGAGACAGATTTTCCCCATCTTAACACACACGCCTGGGCATTTGGAATACAGAAAAAAAACCTGCACATTTTACTAGCTCTCTCCAAACACAGTGCAGACTGCTAAGTTGTTTCTTTGGAGGGGGAGAATTGAATTGGCTCCAGTTTCTTCTTGGTTGCCAGACCGTGGGAAGTGAGAGAGAATGTCAGAGCTGGCAGTTGACAAACAATAAGATTGTTCCAAAATCGGGAGGACTGGCCTAAACAATACCCTTCAGAAATGTTTTTCTCAGCTTTTGATGAAAAAGGAGAAGGGAGGAAAATCCCACAAATTCTAACGAGATATTCTAGAGCCCTGGGGTCAAAATTTGCAAAAGTTTCAAGCCTAGAAGTGCATGAAACTTTAGTATACAGGAAAAAAAATGTCTAAGTATGCACGTGTAATTAAAGCATTCTCCTTCTAAGAAGAAATGAACAATAGAAGTGTGAGTCAAGTCCCCTTTGATCCAATCCCCATTTTAGTTCTCCCGTCTTCTCCAAAGGAAATCAGTTATTAGGTTGAAATACGACCTTCTGACCATTTCCCCCCCAAATAAATTGCATCTAGGTTCTACTCCCTGAGAAAATGCATGTAATTGTTTTGTTACTTTTACACAAAATATGTTGAATTGCTTGGTGTTCCTTTTACTTTTATATGAGAGTTTCATAATGTACAGACCATTCTGGAATTTGCTTTTTTCTTTCTACCATGTTTCTGAGGTCCTCTCCTGTCAATACATATTGATCTTGCTCATTCCTTTTAAATATCCTGCCTTTAATTTATTCATCCTCATTTTGATGGAATAGGTCGTTTCCAACCTTTCGGTGTCATAAACGGAGCTGCAGCACACATCAGAAAAGCATGACAGCCGTGGCTCGCCTGCCACTCATCGCTTTGGTTATGTGGTGTCAGGGTATGTCTCTTCAAGCTTTTCTGTCTTTTGTTTTGTTTTTGATTGTCTGTTTCTTTTCTGAATTGATCAGTTGATATAAGATTCCCTCATTCACTACACATTAAATATACGTCAGTCCTTGTGCTAGGTTTTGGGAGTATCAAATCAAATCAAGAAAGACGTTTGCTCCTGCCCTCAAGCAGCTCAAGTAATACATTCTATGAGCAAGGCAGGCACAAGGAACTCTGATGGCCTACAGTAGGACATTGAACACAGACGGCAGAGGTGCAGAGTTAGAGAATGGTCCCTGGAAGAGGGATGTCAATTTGATTCACCTCTTACGAATCATTCTTCCAATAGCACAGGCCCTTCCTTCCAACCTTGGTAAAGACAGTGAGCGGAAGAGAACGTGACCTGGTATGATGACTCTGACTCACATGTAGATGTCACAAAGGGTATCAGCTGTATTCTCATGTAAGACTGTGAATGGCAATAAAAAAGAGAAGAAATGAGGAGAAGATTAATGGATTGTGAACATATATTGACCTAAGATGTGTCTTGGAAATTCTAAAAGACAGCATTACATGAATGTGTGTGTATGTGTGTGTGCATATTTGAGAGGAAAAAATCTGGAGCTTCTGGTCAGTCCAGTAACTCTATTAGTTAGGTTTCAAATTGTAATTTTTATGATTAAAAGTCATTTTCAGCTTTTAGCCCCAAATTTGCTGTCATAACCCTAGGGCTTCACTTTTTCTCTGCCATGTTCTAAGCCTGTAACATAAGTTTCTCTTCATCATTTACTTCTGATTCTTAGATCTCGAGCTGTGTGTCTTTCCTCTGAGACCGCCAGGAACCCCACCCCATGCAAGGATAGAAGGAAAGGTCAAGTGAGTAGTCAGAGGCCTGGCAAGCAAGTGGGGAAAATCAAAATATCTTAGGCGTAAGGCTTCTTTCCACAGTCATTGTTACTCCTGCTCCCTACCCCCAAGTCTGGCAAATCCAAACATCACACGTGCTAAAAACCCCACATGCTAAAATAAAATTATTTTCTCAATGAGAGAACATCAAAAATAGATCTGTGTTCTGAGATTTCCTTCCCTCTTTTGAGAAGGCTTCAGTGACTTCTCACATGTATGAACTTTCTGAAAAAAAAGAAAAAAAAAATGTTTTTACAGGAAAAATTAGAGAAAATATATTCTGTAGTGTTTTTGTTAACCCTAGCTAAATAGAGTGGAAGTAACATCAAGACAAATGTCTCTAACTATGGATTTTTGATCTGTTGTTTCTTTCTATGTCCTGAAATTTAATTCAAAGTAACTATTTGTCTCTAAGAGGGAATAGTAGATATCAGAAAAGTCATGCATCACAATGTAAATATGTACATTGTATGCATGCAAGTAAGTCAGGTTGAGTGGGAATTTGTTTTTGAAATAGAAGGCTTATTATATATTAAATTGACTATGGGGTCTGCACTATTCACCGGTTAGGTTTTGATTGGTACTGCTCGTAGTTGGATGAACACTAAAATAATATTTGAATAAGTGTCCATTTAGATAAAAAGCACACACAGTCTTCAAGAAGAACAGTGAAATGCATTATACTCAGGGAATTTTTTTTTGAATTTCTTTTTTTTTAAATGTAAAATGGGGATGCACTAGGGAACTCGGTACTCAAGGAACAACGATGCAGTCGTGAGTTCCTTCGGTTTTCTCCGTGCCTCATACTTCTCAGACTTAGAGCTAAAGAAACCAAACAACAGCAGGTACATAAAGAAAAAGGAAAACAAAGAAAAAAAAGCTCCGACAGTAACCTACTCTCTCTCTGTAGCCAACAGGCTGGGAAAGGGGCAGCCTTGTAAGACAGAAAACTTTTAGATAATAATCATTTGACCTCAGCCAAATACATGGAAAAAAAAAAAAGTGGCCCCCAACTCACCCACGCCAGCCAAGGCTGAGCGGGAAGCTGAGACTTGCACTGCATGAGGCTGTAACAAGGCACCCCAGTGCTCCCACTTGGTAGGTGTCACAGCGGCCCACTGCAGCACAAGTAACAGGTCCATCCCCTCCTCTTGTGGTGTCAGTGCAGGCCAGGAGGGGCGGCAGGAGGCACTCCTGCTCCTGAATCTTCTAGTCAGGGAGTGTCAGGGGAGGCCCAGTGGGGAGCTAGAACTCCCACCCACTCAGCAGAAACTAGGGGTCCTAGCCCCTCTTTCTGGTGTCAAGGGAGGCTGAGTGGGGAACCTGGACTTCAATCTGGAGGCAGGAGGGAGGTGGCTCTAGAAGGGCAACATGAGGGATCTCTGTGATATTGGAAATGTTCTGTGTTTGTATCAGTGTCAGTGTCCTGGCTGAGATACTGTGTTATCGTTTTGCAAGACGTTACTACTAGGAGAAACTGGATCAAGATACATGGGATCTCTCTGTATTCTTTCTTAACAACTGCATGTAAGTCTACGATGATCTCGAAATAAAAAGTTTATTTTAAAAAATGCAAAAGGAAAATATGAAATATACTGTCTTCTGGTCTGCATTTACTATTTTCACATTTATTATTTCTTCACAAAGGCATTTAGCAAGGACTTAGCAGGCACCAGGCATTGAGGATCCTAAAAGGTGTACTTCAAGATCTTGCCCTCAAGGATTTATTAATCTCTGCAGGAGACACAAAATGTAAAAAATGAAAAAGAAAAAAGAACCCTCTTTAAAATAAAAGTAGACTGTTTGGAGCCTTCATAGTGTATCAACCTAATCAACTGGTGAGGGTCAAAAAAAAAAAAAAAAAAAGGATTTTACAAAATACAGTAGGACTTTCGTAAGGTTCCTACCCAGTATAAGTCAAGGAATTTGCTCCATCGAGAAATAAAAACCCACATGTCAGAGGGCAAGATCTATCTATACCAGAGGTAATTGGGGGCATATTTGTATCTTGTGTTGCTACCTTCTTAAAATCACCATAAGCATCATCATCATTTTTCATATTGAAATGGTTTAAATAACATATTTTCAAGATTTTAGACTACATTGGTTCAACTCTCAACGTACCACTTACGGTTCTCTTTGTTCTGACCCAAACTGTTAAGGACATTCACTTTGAATCCTGAGCATCACCCTGTCTCCCTCAATGTCAGTCCATGAAGGGCAGCCCCTACAATGCAGGCAAGATTTCAAAACCTCCTCAGTGTGATTCCAGTGTATGACCAGGGATAGTGGAAAGGCGCCTGCAGATGCCACTCCAAGGGCAAGTCCACTTTCATCTTGTCCTTGTCTCCTCTTCCCAGTGCTTCAGTGTCCACAGCCTCATAGAGAACTCTTCCTTGGAGACCTACTCTCTCTTCTCGCATGTATGAGCTATTTTTACAGTGGTTTTTGAGTTTGTGATGTTGCCAGATTTAGAGCAATGCAGATCTATGTTTCCCAAATTCAGTTTTGCACATTGGTGACAGTCTGTGACAAAGTTTTTGCAATGAAATTAAGGAAATAAGGAAAACATAGCACACATTTTACAGGCCAAACATCTTCAGTTTAAATAGTGGTCTTTTATCCAGATATTATGCTTTTCCTACTTTGGGGCTTTTCTAAAAAATGACTTCTCTTCTATACAAAGTTGTCTGTTGTCAATGGTAGTTACATTTTGCTTTTTAATGATCTTACTTGACAAAATAAAAAGTTGGCGTCCCTATTATTGTCCACACCTCTCTTCTCTGCAACGTATCTGGTGGAAAACAATTATCAAAAATATTGAAGACTGTTTTTAAAAGGTAAGAAAATATGATGACAGAATGAGTCTTCTGACAGTCCATTGAAAATGAGGAAACACTCACATCTCTTCCTGCCCTCGGAGAGTCACAGGCACATTTGCATTTTATATGCTCTGAAAAGTACTGCTGCAACGCTTTCAATTCTGTGTACTACAGAGTTTTCTTAATCTGTTCAAAGAATCCTAAATTTTCTACATGATACATATTTGTTTCTCAGTGTACACTTTGCGAAATGCTGCCATAAATGAAGTATAATATTTGAGTGGAGAAAACTGTGGGAGGAAAAAATTTGGATAAGAATAGTAAAGCAAACTTTTATAAAAGCCATGCATTTAGGGCAAGATTATTTGAAAGTGAGAAGGAATTCAGCTTGGCTGTGTAAGAGTCCAAAGATCAAAGATAAAATTAATCAATAGAAGAGGCTGCAAGCAATGATGCCAACATATTCCAGGCAGCTGATCTAAATGTGTGACATGGGTAAGGTTCAGATATTACAGAGTGGTGGGGAGTGTGGCAAGTTATAAGCTCATGCCCTGCTGTTCTTTGTCTCCAGTGGATTGTCATCATTTAAGAAGGTGGGGGTGGGGGTGGTGTCAGAGATTTCTGATTTAAAGAGAAGCCAGAGGTCCGACTCTTTTCATGAAAAAATTTCTATTTTAAACGATGACAATTCAAAGCTAAAAACAAAATGTGAATCAAATATATACGTATGTATTATATATGTCCTTTAGTACATACCTATGTTTATAAGTATGTTTATAATACACATATATTTGTAATTTGCTAGTTTACAACCTATGATTGTTAGGAAAATTATTGCTGAAATTATTTGATATACAACAATAAAAATAATAATACAATGTACTATATCAAAAAATGTTGGGAGTATAAAACACACTAAACAATCATAAATGTTTAGGCTCAGTATCCAGTTAGGCTGATACGGCACTGTTCTGAATTTCCCTTCTCAAGAGGTCATGTTAATGCTTTTTCCTATTTTGTTGAAAACGTGAATTGACCTGGGTGCCTACCACACTCTCTCTTTTCCTGTTGTTTTGGGCTCCCCTCTAGGATCCTCCGGACACCAAAAGACATTTACCTGTGCACCTGGTCTTGGTGCTGCATCTTGCTGAGCGTGAGCTATAGGCAGCAGGCAGATTTAATTCACCCTTTGTATATCCCAAGCAGAGAGAGAATTCAGAGATCTCTTATCACATCTGATCTATGAGTGGTGTGGGGATCACAGCACTAGGATTGCATTTTTGCCTGATAAAGTTGTTTTTTTTTTTTTCTTTCAACCATCACAAGAACATCTCAACTCCAAAAAGAGCACACACACAACTCTCAAACTCTGAACCTCAGATTAAATTAAACAATTTATCAGCACCACACTCTCCCGAGTGAGCCATATATCGACAAAATAAAATTTAAAAAAAATAAAAAAATAAAAAATAAAAAATAAAAATAAAGTAGTGAAAAAAAAATAAATTAAACAATTTTAAAAAGTCTTCCTATAGTAGGAAAAATTATTCTCCATGATGTTACTGGGAATTATCAACATTGCCATTTTTGATTGGCACCCATACCCCACTGGATGTGAATCACAGGGTGATTTGAACTGCAAAGTTGGCTACTAAATATCACAGATCTCTAAACATTCATTGGTGAGAGTATTTGCTCCCAACATCGAAAAGCTCTCATAGAAAGAAGAGGAAGTTTTCAGTATATGCCAGTACTTCTCTACTGAGGGTGATTTCACCTACTCGCCCATCCCTTGCCCCAGACATTTGGCAATGTCTAAAGATATTTTTGATTGTCACATCTGGAGGAGAGGGTGCTACTGGCATCTAGTAGGTAGGACCAGAGATGCTGCCATATATCATGCAATGTACAGAACAGTCCCCATAACAAAGACTTCACTAACCCAAACTTGATAGTGCCAAGGTTGAGAAACCCTGGTATATGCCAAGCTAAAGAGATGCTGCTTTGCATTAGAATTACACACACACAAGGTAAGGTGCTGTGGATTGAATTTCCTCCTGAAACTCATTGAAACTTGATCTCCATCGTAACAGTGTTAAGAGGGTGAGAAATTCAATTATGGTAACTGAAAGGTGGGGCCCTTAAGCGGCAATTAGATTGTGAGGACTGTGCCCTTGTGAATGGATTGGCCCATTCATGGTAATGGGTATGGTTCTGATGGCTTTAAAAGGAGGGCAAGTGAGAAGGTTAGCTCTCTCACTCCTTCTCTTAGGATTCTTGCCATGTGACAGACATCCCGTGTTGCTGTAGAGAGCCATTACCAAGAAAAAGTTCCTCACCAGATGTGTTCCCTGGACTTTAGACTTCCGAAACTGTAAGAAATAAATTTCATTCCTTTATAAGTTACCCAGTTTCAAGTATTCTGTTATAAGCAACAGAAAATGGACTAATACATAAGGTTATCTACAAAATTGGCAGAGGAGGTGATTTCCTTGTACTTTGATTCTTGCCAGATTTTGTGATGTTAAGGGACGCCCCAACCCCTACTGACCTTAATATATGCATTCTGCTTCTGTACAAGTCTCTTGCTAAAATAAATGGGGGAATAAACAGAGTAGCATGGCCAACGCCATTTTAGGCGGTTCTGCCATTTTAGCCTGAAAAGTCCCTATGGGGAATCCAGGGTGGGGAGGGGCTACAGGGCTAACCAGAGAATTAGCTTATGCATCGCTGGCTTGCTTGCATTGGCTAGATTGTGTCAGGTGCAAAAAATTCCCACCTAGCTAAAAAAAGCTGCGAGAGGTTTCAACTCGGGGCTGCGCACTTCGATTGGCCTGCATAGCCCTGGCTGCCAGAAATAAACTCTTTTCCTTTTCCTATCACCCGGTTCTCATGGGCAAATTTCTTTTACCCGTTGGACGCTGGCCATAACAGTGACATCTTTTGTAATTGCTGCCTTGTTTTAGTGTGGAGCCAATCTTGATGTAAGTACCTTGCAGGGAATGCGTATGGTGGGATAAAATGTGTAGCTACCACCTGGTTCACCACTTCGTCTTTCTGCTTCTCTGTGTGTGTGGGAACCAGTGATGCTCTTCTGGACGAGCAGGTGTGCTGAAACCATTATTTCAAGAGATTTTATTTTTTAAAAAGTCCTTAAAAATAAAAGCAAAAGCAAAAAAATGGCATAGACACATAATACTTGTATTTATTCTCTCTCTGGCTATTTACTGGGTTTTACCATGTCAGACACAACTAGGATTGAAGGAAGCAGCAATGCATAAGGCAGACAAATGTCCTCGCCTTCAAGGGTCTTATGGTCTAGACCAGGGGCTAGCAATGTTTTTCTGTAAAAGGCCAGATAGCAAATATTTTAGACTTGTGGCCAGACAGTCTCTGTCACAACTATTCAACTTTGCTTTGGAGTATGAAAGTAGCAATAGACAAAATGTAAATGAATTGGTGTAGCTGTGTTCTAATAAAACTTTATTTACAAAGACAAGTCAGTGGCTAGATTTGTCCCCGGAGCTTTAGCTTCCTGATCTCTGGTCTAGATGAGGGAGACACTCATTATTCAGATAAATGCTTGATTAATCATATTTTCCCATCCATCTGGTATTCTGTCCCTGGCTTTTGGTGTGATAATTCCTTTGTTATATTCAGATCTCAGTTTAAATGCCACCTTTGCAGTGAACTGCTCCCTAACTACCTACAAAAATCATCCCTCTATTAGCTTTCTGTCACACCATCCTGCATATGAGCTTCATTGCACATATAAGATAAATTATCTTGTTCATATATTAAATATTTTTTTCCTCACATAAAAAGGGACCTTGTTTATCTATAGTATCTCTCTACCTCTTGGAAGAATGCCTGGCAAATAGCAGGTGCTCCCCATATACATGCACACCCACACACAGGCTCTACAGGAAACTTACAAGAAGGTACTGGGTGGTGGGGTCAAGTTCTATCACTGAGGGAACTACTAATTCTAGTAGCCAACATTAATTGATAGGTATTATGTGCCAGGCAATGTTCTAACCATTTATTCATATTAACAATTTTATGAAGTCAGAATTAATATTATCATTCATGTTATAGATAAGAATCTATAATCGTGTTATAGATTAGTAGTTTACCTAAGGTTTCTAGTAAGCCTGGGATTAGAACCCAGGAAATCTAATTCTTGCTCTTAAACACTATAATATGCTGCCTCTGCTACATCTGTCACTCACCAAAACATAAAACTCAAAATCAAAAAACAAAAACTTGACTGTATTGTAAAGGTTCATGTTGTTGGTCACATTGTTCTAGCATAGCAGAGAGACAACCTAATAAAACTAGTAAAATTTCAAAATGTGAACTTTTCACCTTTGGATTGATTAGGGAAATCAAATGCCTGGGGTGAAACTGTGTGGGTTGGTCTTCAAGCCATGGGGAGGGGCTGCTGACATCCTTCTACCTCGGGTGAGGTTTGCAGCAGGGACACCCACCCAACACCTGGCAGGGCAGCGATGGTGCCCTTGGGAATGTGGAATGAATCAAGAGAGAACACGGCTTTACTGGGCAGTGCAAAAAATGCATCAAATGTTTATTGCCAAAAAATATTTATTGCAATTACATGTAAGGGAAACAAGACATCTTCCCGGCCTACAGAGCTATCAAGTCGGGAGGGGGAAAAAGCATGGCTGCCTTAGATGCAACAAGGGAATGCAAAGAGGGGAAGGTCCTGCTGAACAAGGACCCGTGCATTCGCGTCTGCACATGTGGCAGATGGGGGCTGGATTGTGACTTTATGAGGTGCACATGGCTTTAGGATAAAGGGATCCTGAATGCCAGCCCTGAGGATGGTGCCACCTGGACAAGCCCTAGCATAGCCACGTGTAGTCTTAATAGTCATAATCAAATAATTACTGCATGCCCACATGGCGTTAGGCACCACCCTAAATAGTTCACCTGTGATGGAGTTTGGATGTTTTGTCCTCCCAGAGTGCACATGGAAATTTGATCTCCAATGTGGCAGTGTTGGAAACTGATTGAGTCATGGGGCGGATCCGTCATGAATAGATTAATGCTCTCCCTGGGGGAGGGGGTAGGGAGTGAGATCTCATTCTATTAGTTCCTGCCAGAGCTGGTTGTTTTAAAGACCCTGGCACCTACTCTCTCTCTTGCTTCCTCTTGCCATGTGATCTGCTTGTACCCGCTGGCTGCCTGCCACTTTTTGCCATGAGTAGAAGCAGCCTGAAGCCCGTGTCAGATGCAGCTGTCCCAGAATCGTAAGCCAAATAAACTTCTGTTCTTTATAAATTACCCAGTCGCAGGTATTTCTGTTATAGCAACACAAAATGGACTAATACCGCATGTGTCATCTCACTGTTCTCACAACAAACCCATGAGGCAGCAACTATTATTATCCCCATCTTCCAGATGAGGAAACTGAGGTTCATAGTGATTAAATGAGTTTTCCAAAAGCACATGGGAGATGCATGAATGGAACTCAGGCAGATTGGACTCCAGGTCTCATGCTGGGAACCACCATTAATTACATGTGCAGTTGTAACCTGGCTCCATCCCCATTTCTAGGTGGAGAAAACAGGCTTATAGAAGGGCAGTGACTTCTGTGATGTCTGAACTTGGACTTGAGCCCACGGTCTTTGTACTACCCTAAGATATTAGTTGTGGCCTCGAATCCACTTTACATAGCATTGCTCTATGGGACATCTAAACTGATTACCTCTCTAGCAAGAGGTATTGAAAATGGATCTGGGCTTGTAGGGCTTCTGAAGAGGCAGGGAGCAGATACAGGAGACAGATCCAACAAGGCCTAGAGACCATCTGCATATGGCCATTGAGGCAAAGGAAAGGAATGGCTTTGCTGCTGGGTGTCCAGAATCTCGATCATTCTGTCTTGCAGAGATAAAGGAGATAAGGAGAATTAAGTTCATTTTATTATTATTACTGCTCGTTACAAGTAATTTTAAGCAAGCATTTTCCTCCTAAGAACTAGCTACTAACTTCTGGGAGGTTTTCCCTCTGCTAGTCACACATCAAATACAGTATTTTATATCCAAGGACATAATATTTGATCACAAACCTTGACCTCTAGTCTTCAAGACATGTGCTCTGAATTTTAAAAGACTTCTGGAAATATTTAAAGCCAACAACTCCATTAAATAAGTCCCAGATATCCAGGCAGTATGACTGGGATAATATGGAATTATTTATAAAGATGACTTGTTCTGAGAAAATTACGGTGCTAAGGAGGAGAAAATCCCACCATCACTCCTCGTTCACAAACTGTGATTAGAACCAATTTATCTTAGATGTATCAGAGAGGGGTAATCAGTGTAGTGGATTTGGGGCCACAACTACCACGCGGGCCACAATGGGCAGGTGAGTGACAGGTCTTTTGGTTGCTTTTCTGCAGCTTGGATGCTGCCTTTGGTTAGGCAGCAGCACACTCTCGTCTCATGACTTGAATTCTTGGATTTGAAACTGACTTGGTTCGTCTAATGTAACTGAAACCTCTTTTATTTGAGGCTGTTTAATTTCTCATCATTTATTTGGACGTAACCTTTTATCATTAAATGATGCTTAACGTGGATCTGGAGAGAATTTATTTTGTTCTCCAAACCAAGAAAGCTTTTTCATCTTACCTTGGTTTGATTAGCCACGCTTCCATTGATTGTCAAGCTATACATGCAGATTTCCTCGGTTTCCCAGGCCTTACAAGACCTGCTCCTGTTCACCTCTCCAGCTTCATCCCACTCCTCTCTCTTGCTCTCTAGTTTCAGCCACATGGCCTTTGTCCGTTTCCTTGACCCAGTAAAATTCCCTCCTGCATATTCTATTTCGGGGCTGGAATAGTCTTTCTTTCTTCCTCAATTCATCTTTCCAGTGAGAACCTAAGGCTACCTCCTCAGGGAAGCCTTTCCGTGACCTCTTTCTTTGTCCCCAAACTAGTCCATTTGCACCTGCTACATATTNTCACCTCTCCAGCTTCATCCCACTCCTCTCTCTTGCTCTCTAGTTTCAGCCACATGGCCTTCGTCCGTTTCCTTGACCCAGTAAAATTCCCTCCTGCATATTCTATTTCGGGGCTGGAATAGTCTTTCTTTCTTCCTCAATTCATCTTTCCAGTGAGAACCTAAGGCTACCTCCTCAGGGAAGCCTTTCCGTGACCTCTTTCTTTGTCCCCAAACTAGTCCATTTGCACCTGCTACATATTACCATTGCACCATTTTCTTCTCCTCTACAGAACTCACGCCAATTAAAATTAAATATGTACTTGTGCTATTATTTAATGTTTATTTTTACAATAGTCTATGAACTCCCTATGGGCAAGTTATCCATGGTATCTTTGGTGCCTAGTATGGTGCTTGGCACAGAGCAGTTGCTCAATAAATAAGAGAGTAAATAAGAGAATAATAAATGAGTAAACAAATGCTTGGTTAGTCAGTTGCCTAATCCCATCAGTTATGATTTGGGGGTGTTACAAAAGGCAACTCAAGGTTTTTAGAGCTAAAACTCTGATTTCTGACATTTATTCTGAGGTTTACATAAAATTCCTACATTATTTTATGCAAGCATTTCTTTATCATTTTTTCCAGTCTTAAAAAAAAAAGTTTAATCAAATGGTCATAAATGTATTGAGATGTTCCTCTCTTGCATAAAATCGATTCATTAAAAGCCTAATAGGTGGTTAAGAAATCAGAGCAAATTTATTATGGCAACCAAAGTGTGGTTTTTGAAGCACTGGTTTCAGGGGAAAAAATAATTACATAATCAAGTGCAATTGGGAAACTAAAAAAAGGTAGATTTTGTCTGTTTTAGGGAGGGACTTCTAGAGCCTTAAATATGCTAATGTGCATTATGAGAACCAAAGAGGGGATTTAAAGTAAAGTGTTTTCTAAATATATTTGACCACGGAGAATAACCCAGTCATAGACCATTTTTGGAAATGCTGCTGTATGTAAGGAAAGGCAGGTCAATGTTTCATGTTTATGCCTGCTTTGGGAGAAAAAAAAAAAAAAAAAACAGTATTGATTTTTTTAGAGAAACTCCACCTCTCCCACAAACCAAATCTTAGGAAATATGCTCTCCTTGCATTCGCAAACAACTTCCAATTAAACACCAACTCTGGCTTATGGTTTGCACATTGGTAATAACTGTGTCATTAGAACAGAGTCCTGGAGTTCCCACTGTCACATTCCATGTCGGTCTCTTACTGGGAGAAGGGAAAGGCAGTCAGCTTAGGAATATTTTAGAAGCAAAATCAGTATTTTAAATGACACTATTGATAGGAGAATAGAAGCAAGGAGAAGCAATCTTCAGATCTGGGAAAATAATCAGCTTCTGAAATATAGCCTCCAAACTGGACAATCAAGAAAACTTGCTGGATTTAGCATCCAGCTGGAGACGAATAATTCAGAAGATCAAATTGAGAGAGTATGTTGGTATGACTTCTGATAAAAAACCAAATAACTTCAAAATAGTGCATGTCCAAAACCCAGAAGAATATGGATCCTTGCCAATACGTACTTGTCAACCCCCTAGTAAATAATATTTCTGTTGTATTTAATGACTGTAGCACGTGACTCATGAATTTGATGGTAAACAGGGTAGTCTCGTAGCCTAGGTATTTTTTTTTTACCACCTAAGCAGAAAGGGGGATATTTAGGGTATAAAAAGGGCATGAATTTTATAATAAAAATAGCATGAGTGTTTGGTGGATGGAGTTTAGGTATCTCTATGGAATAAAAAGTTAAACAGATTACCATATGTTCCCTTCAGGAGCATTTGAAAAATGAAGACCGAATGTGTTTTATAGAATGATGTTTTTCATAATGCAGATAGCCACTGATTTGAAGCTGCAGCTAAAATAAATATGATATCTTTTGAGTGCTGTTCACAGACACTAGTGACCTATCAATTTCCCTATCTCGGGAAAAGCGAACTGGAGGATGACAGCTCCCTCCCAGAAGAGTGGTTGATATACGTTAAGTGCCTGTGTCTCTGCTTCTGATTATTAATTGTGGCTAATATAGAGCAGGAAGATGTCCCCAGACTATGCAGATGCTTCTTGGAACAGGAGGAGGTCTTCAGGCATAGTGGAAAGAGGCCCTGCTATAGAGATAGAAATTCCAGATCTTGTTTCTGGTTGTGCTGATACACCTTGAAGCCAAACAAGCTTTACCTTCTGAGACACTCACATTTCAGGCTCTGAGAGGGGTCCGACCAATGTGCTGTCATGATTATATATATATCTATACGATCTGTAAAAGTAACATGTTTTAAGCACAATTGGTTAAGATGTTGTTTTTTCCTACTCCAACTTCCCCTCCATCACACTTTCTTTTGAATTAGGAGGCATTAGAATGGCCATTGGTGTTTTAAGATCCAGTTATTGGAAAGGTGGATTGAGGGAAGATTTGTATGGGAACAAATATGATACATTTATGTGGTCCTCTGTCACTATCATTTATGGGTAAGGTACTGCTATATCCGGTGTTTTAAGATCCAGTTATTGGAAAGGTGGATTGAGGGAAGATTTGTATGGGAACAAATACGATACATTTATGTGGTCCTCTGTCACTATCATTTATGGGTAAGGTACTGCTATATCGTGCTGTAGGAGTAACTTCTAGGAACACTCCTACACCCACTGTGCTAATGCACCCAATGCTATGGCAGGCAGGTGCCAGGTCAAGGGCAGCACTTCAGTATGAATATATCTCAGGTGTCTGCATGATCAATGGGCAATAGACGGGAAACATGGTTTGGAATGTAAGGAGCTGGAAGCTAGCCTGTGGAAAATTCTTCTCAGCATCAGAGATGTGCCCTTGTAAGTGGAGAATTTGATTCTCATGAACACTTAGTCAAATTGGAAGTTTTGTTCTCTCAAGAGTGTACTCGTTAATGCAGCTTACACAATTATAAATGCAGCACATATTATTTCTCTCTTTTGATGGAAATTTTTAAAATTATCATAATTCCACTGTTTAAATTTCTGGCTGATTTGACACAGAATACTAACATAGATGAAGATAACATAAAACACATAATGCACCATTAAGTGTATCAGTGACAAACTGGTAATGGAAGATCCTTAATTCAAAGAGTGTTTAAGATTAGTCACTACACAAAAAAGCTTGAAATGTCCCTGAAATCCTACAGCTCATGTATGAAAGAAACTTGATAGAGGCTTCCCAAATTTGACAACTATTCTCAAAATGTATATGACATTACCAATAATGTGTTATAAAGCTCACATAAATGTTTGTAAACTATCAATAATAGAAAAGGTTTTGATCAACCATGCTAGGGGGAAGACTGAATTATTTTTTTATTTTCTCTATAGAAAAATTTTTTATAAAATCTTTGTCATGAAGAAGTGATCAAAGAGAATGAAGCCAAAAAATGTAAGAAAAATATTTTAGAGATGTCAAGCAGTTAATAAAATATTAAGTTATTTTTCTAGATTTTGTGATGTTTGTGGTTTGTTAGCTTTTTAGAATTTGTGATTTGTCTTGATTTATTTTCTCATTCCAAATAAATATTCACTTTCTTATCTAGTTTGGAAACAGTAATTTGGATTCCTTTGTTAAAGGAGAATCCAAATTGAACAAGTTTGAGGATCAACAAAACCTGAACCTTGCCCTGCAGCTGTGAGACACCAAACACTTTACCCATATTGGCTTCTGTTCCTGCACCTGTACAATGGGGAGGTGATAACACCATCAGAGTGGTTGTAAAGTGATCATTGAGAGGATAAGTCATCAGAAAGGGCTTTCATAACAATACTTGTGAGCTCAGAGTTTGTGCTGAGTCTGCAAAGGCTGCGAACAATACTGAAGGTAGTAGGTACCCCCATGTCCTTAACTGGGATGCTCAACACCAATGTAGAACCCGTCATAACCAACCCCAGGGGTCTTCCTGCATTAGACCATCACAGAGTTCCATCTCCAGGCTCTCAGGAAGTTGAGTTTGAAGAGATTGGGAGAGAATTACTTGTCAGTTACCTGTAAGTCCTCCTTTCCTTCCTGTCACTGACCCACTTGGCACTTTCTTAAGAAAAAGAAGGGAGGAATGAGGCTGAAGTCACACTCCTACTGCTTCTGTGTTTTCTTCTGTAAAGTACAGTTAAGGAATTTTGGGGTTTCCATAGCAGTGTTAAAAGCAGACCCAGTATCCAGATGCTGGTTTTGTGGGTGTTGAGAAATAGAAGTGGCTTAGGACTATCTAAGAAATGCAAGGTCTGCTAAGCTTATCAGGCCCAGAGAGATAGGAGCATGAGGCTTCAGTCATGTCCCCTTAATTCATGCCTAGGATAATTACTAAATTGCACTTTCTGGCAACAGTTTCCAGACTAGTTGCCACCTCAGTGGGGATAAAGTACCCAAATGTTATCACAAATTGTAGAGTGTGACCCTCCCCCATTTTTTGTTGCAAGGTTCCTGGCATGTAAGATGCAAAGAGCAATCTATAGCCAATCAGTAGCTTATGTTATTTTAGCAAACCAACATAAATTCTTGTCAAACAACTTGGGAACTGCCCCCTAACTTTTCCTTTTCTCCCTTTAAAAAGGTGGAGCACATAGCCAAGGCAACTTGGGCTTATCTTTGCCAAGCTTCAGTCCTCAACCCTTGGCCCAAATTGGTTTATATTTTTGCCTCAGTTTCTTCTTATAGGTTTCTAGTGTCAAAAGGCACAACAAAGTGCATCTTTGCTTTTGCCAGTACAGGTACGGCAGGCACAGCATGGCTCTGGGGCTGACCATCGCAGAAGCAACTTTGTAATCCTGAATGAGGCAGTGTTCCTGAAGCCAAGAGTTCCAGCGGCAGCTTCCTGATTCACTGTGTTCCTGATGTTTGCAGAGGTCACAGCTCCCTGGCAAGCCAGTCATACAGTGCTATTTCAGCAGCCATTCCTAGAAGGCGATCCTCCAGTCCTTCCAATAATGTTCATATGCTTCAATGTGCTAAACAGTCTCTGTGACCGAATGCTGACTGATTTAGGAAAGCAGACAGATAGTTCTAAGGCAGCTGTGCAGAGACTTCCCCTACCATATCACAAAGTGGGGAGAATTAGAAAGTTACTTCCATCCAAACATGGCCTGAAAGTGGCAGGGAGTGCTGATAGGGAGTTGCATTTTGTGGTGAGGGGACAGCAGCTATATCTCTCCTGATGAAGACTAAATAAGGACACATCATTGTGTACCTGTATGGAAAGTAACAGTGATCAGTGACCAGAACCCCAATCTCTGGAATTTAAGGCTCAACCTTAAGGAAAAGGGGGAATGTGAGACACCAAATCAATTTTATGCACCTGGTGAAAAAAGGCTTGATGATGAACTTGTTTAGAGATAGAAAAATAAATGTATCTTTTTGTATTCCTGAGAATATGGATTGAGCCCATACCCACTACAGATTCAAAGCCACCTTAGGTGGAGTGTTAGCAGGTGCCAGTCACTGCGCTTCCACACTCAGAGTGGTCATTCCATTTACTTGCCACACCAGCCTGCTGAGGCACGGGCTATTATTATCTCCATTTGTCCCGGGAAGGAAAGGAAGGCTTAGGGCAGGTAAGTTCCTTGACTGCCCACCTAATAAGCAGCCTAATCAGAATTCAGATTTGCATAGGGAGAGCATTTCAAGTGGAGGAAGAAGAGAAAATACATAGGCTTGGAAAGGGAGGGAGGATGGACTGATTCCTGAATGGCTGTGTGGAATCTGACCCTATTGTGTGGGGAAGGGAGCCGAATGCTAAGAGAATCATAAAGTGAGAAGAAACTCATGTATCTCTCTTGAGCAATGTCCTCTCGTTTCCCTTGGTTGCAATGGCTATAGTGTAGGCCCCCTTGCTCCCATCTCCTCACACAGGCCTGCTCTGAACTGTCCATGATGAGCTAGTTTGGTCAGGAGCAGATGGGCACCTCCATCACCTTATGTTGTACTTGGAAGTGAGCTGGGAGAGATGCGCCCCACCCCAACTGTAGACGAGACATTTTCCCCTCTCCTGAGCTCAGGCTGAAGAAATGCAAGAAGTAGAGCGAAGACAGGGTCACTCTAGCATCCTTCTAGTTCTGAGTTGTGCCCAGGAAAGGCACCTGCCCTAGCAGCTGTGTGTCCCTGTCCTGCGTCCTGTTGCCATCTCCTCCACCCGCCCATGCTCATGCTGGCTCCTCAGCTGGCCTTGGCATTCACTGCCTTGAAGTCTGAGCAGTGCTGTGGCTAAGACCACTGCCCCACCTGGATTTGCATCCTGGTTCAGACACTTATTTAGTTACATACTCTTGGGCAAAGATTTCCCATCTCCATATGTCAGTCCCCTCACTTGTAAAATGGGGTGGTTTAGGGCTATTGTGAAGATTCCGTAAGTTAATACTGCTCAGGTGCTTAAAACAGTGCCTGGAACATGGTATATGTCATGAAATCTTAGGGTTTTTTTCCCCCTGTTTATTTTAGAGCCACGTGTTCCCAAGCCTCATTTGTATACTAATTGCATGATTTTTTCCCATATCTGAATACCTGCTGTACTGATACTGTATTTGTTTACTGTTTTTATTTAACTCATCATCCTAAGTAATAATAACAGTGATATACAGGATTTAATATGCAAGTTAAATCTTTTTTTCCAACATCTATTTCTTCATATCTTAGGGACTAAAATTGAAAAGTTAGTGTGTTCCTTAAAATTGTCTTGTGCACCATTGATGGGATGGGCACTACACTATAGGAAAAACTTGTTTGAATAATTGTTTTCACACACAGTTTTGCTTATTTTATTACTAACACACTAACTTACTGATTCTTTTTTTTTTTTTTTCCTTTTGGTCTTTTTTACTGACCGGTAATGGGATCGCAACCCTCGGTGTCGCACCCATACCGGGGACCGGCAACGGGATCGCAACCCTCCGTGTTGCGCCCGCACAGCGCTCAGCCAGTGAGCGGGAACCGGTCTCCACATGGGATCCGAACCCTTGGCAGGAGCGCCGCCACGCTCCCAAGCGGCGCACTCTCCAGTGCGCCACCGGGCCGGCCCTAACTTACTGATTCTTTATTTATTTATTAAATTACTCGTGGAGTCATTAATGAATGAAATCTTTTTTTCAGCAGCCACTTATTGAGTACCTGATGTGCTCAGGCCCTGTGCTGGAGGCTGAGATCATACAAATACCGATCAGGTGAGTCCTTGCCCTGGGGAGCCCAATAAGGGAGCCAGCCACACAAACAAGCAATTACAGCCAAGGTTAGACTGCTTAGGAGAGGTGTGTAGTAGAAGGTTTGGGAGTCTATGGGGAGGAGGACAGATTCCTTCTGCCTGGGGGAGTCAATGCTCCTGCTGTCGGATGATTCTCTGAGGGCATACACTCAGCCCTTCTCCTGGGTGCTCATGATGCAATTGTCCAGGGGTATTGCCAAGTCATGTGAATGTCAGCAAGGAAAGGCTTCTCTGTTGAGTTAGGCAATGGAAAAAGTGCAGTAGAAAGGATTCTGGCCAAAAATGAAGACTCATCATGTAGTCTTTCCTTCATTCCTTCCCTCTTTCAATATTTATTGAGCATCTACTATATGCCTGACATTGAGAATACTACAGTCTCTGTTAAATCTATTGTGGGTTTAAAATCTATTGTGGGGGCCAGATGTTATTATACAAACAATCATACAAATTGTAACTTACTTGTAATGGTAACAATTGCCAGGAGAATATGTACAGTATTAGGAGAGCATGTAGAAAACCCTAAGTAGACTGGGCAGTTAAGGGTGTGAACTCTGAGACAGTGAAATTTAAAGGAAGATCCAAAGAATTAGAAGGAACTCATCAGGGTATCAGTGTGGGGGTGGCGGAGTGGAAGCAGTGTTACGAGCAGCGGCATCTCAGCATGTTGAAGGTCATGAAATGGGTGGGATCAGCAGATTTGAGGAGCAGAGAGACCTCCTCTTTGGTGGATGTTGGTAAAAGACCTAGATGGAGGGACACCGGAGATGAAGCTGGGGAAAGATGATGTTCACAATGACCTGGGATATTGTAGGCAATGTATTGTCTATCTTTATCCTCAGTGCAATGGGAAAAAATGTGAAGATTTTAGGCAGGGGAGTTTCCCAATTCGATTTACATTGGGAAACTCTCACTCTGACTGCAGCATGGAGAATGAATTGGCAAGGGCATGAACTTGAGCTAAATGCTCAAATCAAGGATAAGAAAAGTGCAAAAGAGGGCTGATGAAAGTGATGAAGCAGGGGAGAAAAAAATCTGAATGGATTCTCTAAATGAATTAATTGCCAAGGTGATCCCGCCCCCTGGAGACCCAGAAGGGAGAGGGCACTGTGAAAACCAATGTCACAGTCATATTTAGAGTTCCCAGTGAATTCCATGCACTGAAAAGAGCCTGGGCTTTGGGGCAAAGCAGACTGAGGCTCATACCCTGTTCTTTGGCAGCTTGACTTTCACCTCTCAATCCTTTATTCCCCTAAAATTCCTATGTTAAACTCCTAACCACCAGTATCTCAGAATGTGACTGTTATTTGGAGATAGGGCCTTTAAAGAGGTGATTAAGTTAAAATCAGGTAATTAAAGTGTGCCGTAATCCAAAACGATGACTGGTGTCCTTATAAGAAGAGGAGATTAAGACACACAGACAATACAGACAGAGGGATGACCATATGGAGACATCAGGAGAAGACAATCACCTGTATGTTAAGAAGAGAGGCTTCAGGAGAAACCAACTTTGCCTACACCTTGATCTTGGACTTCTAACTTCCAGAATTGTGAGAAAACAAACCTCTGTTGTTTAAGTCACCCCATTTATGGTACTTGTTATGGCAGTCCTAGCAAACCAATACTAACTTCTTAAATTCATGGCAATAAGCATTTCCTAAATACAAATTCTGGTATTACTCACAAAGATCACTTTTCCATAAATATCACCTGTTAAAAAAATGAAAATATCACTGAGTGAATTTCTTATAAAATGAAACTAACACACTCAAAAAAAAATAGAGATAATATTAGCACTGCCCTCATAGTATCATGATAAGACTTAAACAAAGAGTATGTGGAAATTCTGGCACATAGTAGGTGCTCAGGAAAGGGTAGTGTAGAAGGAAGATTGTGTCGAGTTCTTTTTCTCCACAGTTGCTGCAGGGAACCAAACTTTTGTGTCAGTTTTACAATGTATTTTAGAAAAGCAGCCATACTGTAAAAATATTCTTTCTGATTTGCTGCACATTATAGTAAATGGCATTATTCATGGATATGTCAAAGCCATAAAATAGGAGATTTTGAGACGATCACAGCTGTGAATGATTAATATTTTCATCCCAAGATGCCACGGAGGTACCAAGGCTATGTTAATTATTACATGCCTGAGCCTCATACTGTGGGCTTCCTCCCCAAGTGCCTTTTAATTTGCTCATATGCTGTGCAGCTGATGGGACTAGAAAACTCTCTGCTCAGAACACACAGTGGATCTCTGGCAGGTCCTCACGTCCCTAATAACTGCTTTATACTTCTGCGGGAGAAAAAAAAAATCCACGTATCCAATAACAATGATGAGGTTTAAGCAAAAATGTTAGTAGAGAAATGCTTTATCAAAGATGGCTTTGAGCTTTTCTTTTTGTCTGCAATTTCTTTCTTAATTTTCTTTTGAAAATTTCAGATGCTGCACCAAAGTCATGAATATCTCATAGGCAAATGAACGCTACCGTCTTTTAAATTTTTTTCCATTGGTACTAAATTTTAAATTTCTCTAAATTATCTCTGTTATTTTTTAAAATGTATTTTCCATATATCAATTGTTTTCTTTAAAATGCGGTTGTATTTTAGATGCAAGGAGAGCAACTCTATGTCTGAATTTTTATTTAGGCTTCAGTGTTGCATCTCTTTTAAGAGGTTGACTTCATATCTTCACCTTCTAAAACCCCTTTTAAAAATATAGGTAGATAAAAAAAAAAAGCAAGGGCCAAGAGCTGAGCTCTCATCCTCAAGGTGAGTTTGTGAATTTCTCTCAATCTTAGTGTGCTCTTATACACTGAACCAATTCCTCCTGTAATTTCCGTAAATCTCTCTATTCATATGATTTCACTAGGATCAGTCTCTGTTGAAAAATCTAGTTTAAGCTGCCTGGCAGTCTGAAAAGAGGAAGATCTATTAATTTAATCATTTGTATGAATCATGTCTAAATGATCTCAGCAGAGAAAATCTGGGACTGAGGTTTCCCAGGATGCGGAACTTACAGTTTTGAAATCTGTAAAGTCCCGTGCAAATGAGGATGGGTTGGTTGCCCTCCCTATAACTTGAGGACGTGTGTGATGTTCCTGGCTTCTAAAGTGGATGGGAAGACCTCGGAGGATTGCACAGAAAATTCGAGCTACTTTGCATTTACCAAGAGGGCTTAGGGAAGAGCACAGAACACAGCCCTATGGACCACAAACTTAGGTTGAACAACGGAACTGTTTTTATTGACTTACAGCCTGCATTTAAAAATCGGGAGATTTGCGTATAGAAATTCAGGATTTCCACTTCTTTTTAAAAACCAAAGACATGGATCCACTGTGTCCCCATTCTTTATGGAAATGATTGATCCACTGGAGCCAAACAGCGACTGTTCCTTCAGGTGGGGCATCTGCTTTTCAGTTTTATAACCCTTGCTTTATTGTCCCCAGCTGGATCCATTAATTCTGTGTCCCTATGTGGTGTGAGTTTGCATTTGGATTTTATACTTCTGGATTAAAGAGTGTTGGCTTTGCAGTAGATTCAAATCTTGGTTCTATTATCTCTCGACCTTGGGTAAAATAAATAAATATACTGGATCTCGGTTTCTCACCTGTAACTTGGGAATAATAAAAGTATACTAGTATAATAATATTTTGTTATAAATATTAAATGAAGTAAGATATGTACATTGAGGAAATGCATATAAATGGCTTAGCATGGTCCTGGTACATAGTAAGTGTTCATTAAAAGTACTTCCTTTTATTTCTTTTTATTATTTTATTATCATTAGTTTTACAGAAAAATAAACTGAAACCCCAATAAATTGCCTGGTGAGCCACTGAGTTTATAAATAGCAACTATGTGAATAAAAACAATAAAAGGAGAATATTATTGGCATTAAGGAAAATAATAATGTCTATTGGAACCAAATATTGAGGTATTTCCAAACAGTTCCAGGTGACCACCTGTGCAATTAATGATACCATTGACTATGCCACAGGAGACAGTACATTCCATTCTAGGTGCACAGATAATCTTGTGTTCCTCTTAGCATTAGCAGATCCTCTAACACCTTTTTGAATTCAGCAAACCTATACTTTTTACACAGAGTGAATTCCTTTGTAGTAGAATCTGTTTCCTAAAGATTTCCTTCCGCTGAAATGGTTTGATCCTATAGTCTTATTTCACTGAAGATTTCATCATCAGGCAAAAATAATATAATATCAATACTTTGGACTTACATAGCATTTTTCTTCTGAACAGTTCAAAGGTGCTATATGGCTCTCAAAGAAATGGTATTTGATATTAATGAGGAAGGTATTATACCACATGAAACAACTGCTTATTCTTTTAAAAAATCTTTTCCCTCTTTTTAAAACAGACTACTATAAAACTACATGCTGAGAGTTCTTCTAAGGAGACATTTGGAAAGTTCTGTAGTTTGGTGAAAAGTATTTCTGATTCTGAGTCATCAGGTCTCGGGTTCAGGTCTCTGACTGGTCCCTGAAGCTGTATTGACCTGACACCCACAAAACACTTATTTTGAAGAGAGTTTAATAGAGGAACTATCATCAAAACAGTAAGCAGTGTATAGGGAAACCACCAGGAACAGTGGAGCACCCAAGGGCTGGTGACAGAGGGGCTCTGTCACTACCTCTATGCCTGATCAGACTCAGGAGACAGAGTGCTGTGGAGTGGGCCATTTGTCACAGAGGGTTCCAGTCAACTTGTTATGACCCCTCAGAGAAGAGAGGGGCCTGGGGGAAACACAGACTGAGATCACTTTCTCCTTCTCTCTAGTTTCCTGGTGGAGTTTCCTATTGGCTAAATCCAATTAGAAACTTAGGGAAAAGGAGCCCTTTATGTTGGTGTGTACTGCTTAGCCTCCCAGGGCAAAGAGCACAGAGACAGTGCAGACCAAAGCAGAAAGGGCCCCAAGTCTCAGAGGTGACTGAACAAGTCTTTTAACTACTCTGAGCCTCAGTTTCCTTTTTAATAAGATAAGGCTATGGGTAATAGCTACCTCAGAGTGTTATGTGAAGATAAAATGAGATCATACACACAGTCACCTGGTGCACTTCCCTGACACATAGTAGGTCCTCACTGGAAGGATGAAACAGACCAGCGCTTTGCGTGGGGCCATCTCAGTTATGAGGTGCATGAGCCAAGGGAGGATTGAGAGCTGAGAAGTTTTGTGAAGCTCTGTGAAAATGTTTGAGCCCTGGAAGCACAAACCATGATTTTGAAATATAAAATCAGACTCAATAACAATAGTCAAATCCTTAATCGGTTTTACATGAAGCATAATAAAATGTCAATGAATCAAATTTTAACCTATTCTAATTTAGTTCTAAAATAGTTTGAAATGGGGTGTGTTTGGTATGTCTCATGGGAACTTACAATGTTCTCAGTTCGTGGGTTTCACATGTTGGTTTTCCTGGGGAAGGTTATGTATAAAAAACTCTCTGTATACCATCTCAGTGTTGTTGAATGAATAAAATAATCAAATACTATACCTAGAAGGGATATTGGGAGCATACAGAATAGGAAGAAATAAAAAAACAAAACTGATGGCCTATAGGTCATACTCAGTCTTATGGTCCTTTACAAATTTTTTTAAAAAAAAGTAAATTAAAGAGTTTTTAAAAGAAATCAAGCTACTATACTTCATTGTTCCAGAAAAGGTTAAAAAACAAAACTGATGGCCTATAGGTCATACTCAGTCTTATGGTCCTTTACAAATTTTTTTTAAAAAAAGTAAATTAAAGAGTTTTTAAAAGAAATCAAGCTACTATACTTCATTGTTCCAGAAAAGGTTTTTTTTTTTTTTTTTACATTTTCAACTTCTCAGAAACGAAGAGGCATTTGTGCATTAAATGATGCCATCTTAGACTCGATGAAAGACAGTGGTGACCAACGTTTAGACATCATGAGGTTTCATGTAGAAACTGGAATTTCCAGTTTCTAAACATTGAATGGTCTCTCAACCTTGGGACTGGCATTCCCATGGCATCTGTGGTGGAATCAAGTAGCTCCAAGCTGTTGATAGAGGATCAAGGCTCTGAGGTCACCAAGTCCTTACCCTCCCCTTCTTGAGGAACATTGTCTAGCAGCTCCCAACTTGGGACTCCTGGACCCATAGAAGCCCTTGTAAGGAGAAGTAGAGATGCATGGGCTGATTTTAGTGTTGCAGAGCACTAGTAGGAATTTTACCCAGAGTAAACCAACAGATCAAGTTGTTGGTACACTTGAGTGTAATAATAATGGTTACTTCCTAATCGAAAGTTCTGATTGGCAGCTGATGAGCGAGTGACAGTAAACTAAGAGGAGAGCGGCAATAGGTCCATTACGTAGTGAATGAAGTGTGGCTGATAAGCATAGATCTCTTGAGATGGGAGAGAAAGGAGAAGGGACAAGGGAATCCTTGGCAGTAGAAACATTAGGAAATGTCACTCCAGAGACATTTAGTAACCTGTCCAAGAGAATCACATGGCTAGCTGGGGAGTGGCAATTCTCCTGGCGTTCAGAGCAGTATTCCTTTCTTTCAAACTGCATTCTAACATTGAATCAAACTTATTAAAAAGTATGTTCAACTTGCATAAACAAACACTCTCTAACCAAAAGACTTTTGGAAAAGAGATTTTTCCTCTTGCATGTAGGTACAAGCATACTTTAAAAAGTTCATGGAAAGACCAGCATTACCTTTCAGTTCTGTTTTTCCACAAACTTTTAAAGTACCCTTGTATACGTCAGCAAAAGACCTGAATGAAAACACCTATGCTATACTGTTTATACAAAATATATATTTGGGGACATTAGGGTTTTTCTCCCAGGATTATTGTTTCTAATGGATGATCCTTCCTATAACATAAATTTATATTGTATACTATAATATATCTGTTGTATTGCAGATAACAGATCACTTCTATCTTACATTCTGCATCTGAAAACTTAGGATTACAATAAACTCTATTTTGTGGTGGTGACCAGAGACATGGAGATAATATATGTGAACATTCTTTATGCTATTTGACTGAAAGACATGTTATAAATATGAGCCATTATTTGATATTCGTTTTGAAAAAAAATATAGACCATCCAATCTGGCAAATAAAAGATAATTCTGTAGAGGATGTTCTTTATGCCACCTTTCTAATCTTAAATACTTAAAGTGAAGAAGCTTCCAGGCCTCCGCATGTATGACTGTTCCACAATCTAATTGATCTCACTGTCTGAATTGTCCTTCCTTAAATTCACCACATTAGTCATTTACTGTGCTTGCTGTTCAGATATCTCTGAGAGGGCGCAGGTCTCCCCCACCCTTAGTCAATTAGACAAGCTATTGTTTCTGATTAAGATATCACATCCCAGAGAATAATAGCAATTAGAGTTGGAATGAAGACCCCGTGTGTCGCACAGTCCACTTCCCTGCCAGCTCAGGAGAATGTTTTACATTACACTGTAGTTTTATGTGGTTTTCCTGATGCTGGATTTAAAAAATCCAAGACCTATCAGTGTTAATTATATTCCTGTCCTGCATGTCCACCATGACTTAATTTTCTACTTTGCCTTGCTTATGTTCATAAGTTGCATTGAATAATGCTTCTTGGTGAGATCATGTCATCAAGATATAGGGACATCGAGCATATATTTTTTTTAAAGCAGAGAAAGGAAATATTATTTTGTTTGGCTTTGTTTTTGTTGGGAGTTAGAGGTGCATTTTGTATAGGTAGATTCTTTTGCCAGAGTTCCTGGGCTTCAGAATGCCTACAACATAATATGTCATATTTTTTAAAAACTGACTGTTCTTTTTCAAATCAGTCATCTCCATTGACAATTATACAGAAGGAATATTCTATAGGTATAGAGGATGGTGTCTATGAGAAAGAAGCTCAGATTAACCTGATGCTTTTCTTTGAACCAGTTTCTCCATTGAATGGGGGTCAGGAGAATGAATGGAGTTACTAGGGGAAAATGACCCCAATTGAGGTTAATATAAGAAAAATATGATTATGATAAAATGACTATTATCACTATGAACTTTTGAGCCCTTACTACATGCTGGGCATGGTGCAAGAGGCTTTACATACATTATCTCATTTAATCCTCACTGCTATCCAGGCATAAGGACGATTATTATACTCAACTTACAAAAAGTGGGCAAAGAAATTATAAAGCCTGCTAAGTTCGCCATGCTAGAAAGTCATAGTGACAAATAATGGTTTTATTTTTATAAATATTTTGTTCATTAAATTTAATTATATAAATTAAAATTTAATTAAATAAGCTACTCACTATAAGATGGTAAATTAAGTTTTTATTTTAAAATTAAAAATTTATAAATATTAAAAACTTAAAAATAATTTTATTATTATCATTTGCCTTTTAAATGATGCTAGTTCCTTTTTGAACACTGATTTCCTAAAGTACTTGGAAATCTTTTCTACCTTACAAGTCATGATCTGAATGGGAAACGGGGCTGTGGTTGCTTTGAATTTGGGAATTTCCAAACCTGTCTCAGCATCATAATGACCTGTGCATTATATATGGAACCCCATTTTTTAATGAATATTTTATTTGTTGAAATCATCTTATGTACCTCAATTTGCTGAAAGGAAGGAAAGAAAGATGGAAAGAAGCAGCAAGAAAAAAGGAGGGAATGAGGGAAGAAGAGAAAAAAGTGAAAGAAAGAAGAAAAGATGGAAGGAAGGAAGGAAGGTAAAAAGAGAATAAAATGCATGAATAAATAAATGAGTTAGCTTCCAGGGGACACCATCCTGAGGAGAAACCTTGAAAGTGATGTCTTAAAACCCAGCAGACTTTATTCCTTCATTTAACAAATATTTACCGAGCACCTGCTATGTCCTAGGCATTGTAATAGGTGCTAAGTATGGTGAATCAAAAGATATTGCTTTTGTCTCCATGAAGTTTATCACCTCTTGAGACAGACACATAAAAAACAAACAAGTCATAACAGGAAATGAAAGTGTCTTCAGGGAGGGTCAGGATGGCTTCTCTGAGGGGTGGGAAGGAGGTACATTTGGATTTAAGGGAGATTTGGCATTTATGGAACTGTAGTCCTTATGGTATGAAGAGACCATAGTTCTGGAGAGTCCAAGTGGTCAGGAATCCAGACATGGAGCCGGTAAGAAGGAAGGCGCAGGAGAGATTTCAAAACTGTGGGCAGAGGCATGAGCTGCTTGTAGCTATGCTGATCGATGGGAGCTAAACTGCAGGGGTTTTACAAAGTGCATCTTTGACTTTTCATTTGGTGACAAAAGGACTGTCCAAGATGCCAAACCAGGAACGAATGGGCGCCCTCTTGGAAGCTTGCTATCCTTGACTCCCATCTCTCCTTCAACACTGACATGCAATCATGCTTTTGTCTCCATGAAGTTTATCACCTCTTGAGACAGACACATAAAAAACAAACAAGTCACAACATGAAATGAAAGTGTCATCAGGGATGGTCAGGATGGCTTCTCTGAGGGGTAGGAAGGAGGTACATTTGGATTTAAGGGAGATTTGGCATTTATGGAACTGTATTCCTTATGGTATGAAGAGACCATAGTTCTGGAGAGTCCAAGTGGTCAGGAATACAGACATGGAGCCGGTAAGAAGGAAGGTGCAGGAGAGATTTCAAAACTGTGGGCAGAGGCATGAGCTGCTTGTAGCTATGCTGATCGAAGGGAGCTAAACTGCAGGGGTTTTACAAAGTGCATCTTTGACTTTTCATTTGGTGACAAAAGGACCGTCCAAGATGCCAAACCAGGAAAGGATGGGCGCCCTCTTGGAAGCTTGCTATCCTTGACTCCCATCTCTCCTTCAACACTGACATGCAATCGTCATGAACTTCCTGCAAAGTCAGGCCCCAGCATTCTGCTGTAACACCTTCCTTGCTTCTCTTCCTGCTTCTGGCCTGTTGGTTCTCGGCCATGGCTACGTTGTCAATCACTTGGAAGGCCTTTAATGATGTCAGTGCCCAGGCCTCACCTCAGACCAATTGAATCAGAATCTCTGGAGGGGGCTCTGAGTAGTATGTATTTTTCAAAAGCTCCCTAGGTTATTGTGATGCCCCGATAGGACTGAGACCCTCTACCATATTGTATGAGAGTAAAAACTCTTAAACCTTGAACAATCTCTTCTTCATCTTAAAACGTTCCATTTCAAAACCTGCAGGATTGAATCTATTCTCTTTAGTTTAGATTTGCCCTAATTTTACAGCTCTATTCTTTTGGAAAACTCTCTGCTCCAGTTATATGAATCTACCGCTCCCCTACCCTCCACTTTTTTTCTGATTGGTCCATGATCTTCCACTTCTATTTTCCTGAATACCAGCCATTTCTTCCACCTGAAGTTCATTTCCACCACCTTCACTCTTACTTTCGTTTCCTGACCCAACTCAAATGTCCTCTTTTTATTTAAACATGCACAGATCTAGTCATTCCTTAGTCTAGCTCTTGTAGTAACTGTGCTATAACAGGTTTGTATACTGACAGTCATAGCTCAACTGCAAAATGTAGATTTATTGTCCTACAATTAAAATAAAATTTTTACTCAAGAGCCCTTATTTCCACTAATGACTGAGAATTCCTGATCTCATCACCTCAGTCACTTCCAGATTAAATCTCAGTAATATTCAAGATCCTCCACCCATAACGCATCCCCACTACCCGGTTCTTTAATTTTTGGAAAATTGAGCTATGATGAGAATGTCATCCATGCATTAGGAGAGAAACTTCTGGAGCTCAAGCCATCCTCTGGTACCAGTGGACTCCACTGCAGATAGATTATTACTTCTGGTGTTTCAGGATCATGTTTTGAAATTTCCTTCTCACATGTGGCATCATGACATTCCTTATCCATTTTGCAAATCCTACCATATATCTACTGCTCCATGGGAGCTCAGGAACACATGTCTGGTTTCCTCACAGCACATTGGCACAATCAGGACTCTGTGCATAGTCCTTAGGATTCTGCATCTAGAGGTACCCCTCAGCCCCCATTAATGGACTGCTTGGAGGCCATGTTTCTCTGGTGCCATTTTGCTGCAGCTCTGTGCTGAGGGAGGGAGGGGCCTCCTAGCAGGTTTTCAGGCTGACTGGGCCACATAGGAGGAAGTGAGTTACAAGTCCTCTCGCCCTGGTATTTTCTCAAGCCTATCTGGGCATATATCTCTGTGTGTGTGTGTACATATATATACATATCCCACCAAAGGTTGCTCCCCGGGAGGAAAGAAAACGAGGAGCTTCTTCTTGGACACCCACAAAGGCTTCAGTCTTATCCCAAACTCTTTTCCCTGCCATTGTCTTTTGGGGGTGTTTTTGTTTGTTTGCTTGTTTAAATTTTCTTTCCAGGTGAGAATAAAGCTACTACATCATCATATATCTTCCCCTATTATTTTCTTCCTTTCTTTGGTTTATTTATAAACATAGCATTTACACAGTCCACCAAGCTCTAGCATTGATATTTGGAATTCTGATAAAACCTCTCTCTCTTTCTCTTTTTTTTCTTCTCAACAAAGCCTGGCCCTTGAAAATCAAAAGCATTCTGGTTTTTCGGGGTATTATATGTTCTACAAGTTTAATAAATTTCAAATTGACTTTTATTTGGTCTTAGTCTGTACCTACCTTCCCCTTGAGGGTGTTCATGGGGGTTATAGACATGCAGTAAAAGGCATTGAAAAACCCAGATATTTTAATATTCACTTTTTACCCCACTGTAGGATTTGTAATGTACCGCAGTCTATCACGCTGAATAGTCATCCTTTGTTTACCCTTTGTGTCTTGCTTATGAGCTCCTCTGGAAACATCTTTCATTATCTCAGGAGCAACCCTCTTGGCAACAGATGTAAGTGACCAATTTATCAATAAACAAATGTTTATTAAGCACCACTTTATGTAAGGTACTGGGCTAGGCAGTAAGAATCAGCATTGGTCAAAATAGAGTCACGATTTTGGTGTAGTTTACATGCTAGCAAGGAAGGTGGGTATTTAACACATCATGACATGGTTAACTAATCGATTAATTTATTTACTTACTTATTTATTTTGCATTTGGCCAGTACAGGGAACTGAAACCTTGACCTTAGTGTCACAAGACTGAGCTCTAACCCACTGACCTAACCAGCCAGCCTAGTTAATTTATTAACTGTAACTGTGATCATTGTTCCCATCTATATTTTGTTATTTATTTCTTTTTCTAATTTTGAAAGCACATGATGGGGATTCCTGTTTTATTTTCTGAGGAAAGAACACTTGAGCAGAGACATGAAGGACAAGTAAAAGTGATGATTGAATGGAATGGGGAACTAGAGCATTTAATTGGGGAACACAGCAGAAAACTCTAAGGGAGGAAGAACCTTAGTGTGTTTAAAGCACTAACAGAAGGACTGTTTGGCTGGAGGGCATAGAGAGAAAGAGAGAGAGAGAGAGAGGAGAGAGATCTGCATAATAAGCTGATGAGTGGACAAGGACCAGACCAGGTATTTTAAGGTTTATTGAATAAATAAATGAATGAATGAGGTCAGAGAAGGATGAAGCTTTGAATTCTGCTCTAGATGATTGCCTGGAATCTGTAATTATGTAATATTGACTCATGCAGTTATGCATGGTGTAGTCATAAAACAAACCAGAGACAGAGCTAAAGGCAGAGCTGCTGAAAGTATCCAGCGTGTTAAATGCAAATCCGAACTCGTTGCACATAATCTACAGCAACATCTTTAGAGATAAGCTGACCCCTTCCACTTGGTAGTTTCCAGTTGAGTGAAAAAGTGCTTGAGAAGTAAACCATCCCAGCAGCCTGCGTCCAGTCTCACAGGGTAGTAAGGCTTCTGCGGAGAGAATGGAATATCGACTCGAGCATCAGGCGGGGGGAGCTTGGTAAGCACTTTGTCCTGTCCTTATCAGTTAGAGTCGGAAAGTCCAGGAGGGACAGACATCCTCAACTGATGCAGAGCCAGGATAAGTATGAATGGAATTGATTTAGGGTTAGTAGGTGCCAGGCTGAAAGGAGAATCTTCAGGAGGATCAACCCAGTAACCACTGCTTTGAGTTAGTAACCTGAAGATGTCACAAGAATCATGGCGGATACCCTGCAGTTTTGGATTGTGGCAACCAGCCAATTGGAACAAGGATTTTTGCCCTCACTATATTATCTGATAACTGTAATAAAATACAGATGGGAGAGCTAATCAGATCGTTTCCTTGGCCTGGACCCTTTTAAATCAAAGAGAGGACTATTTTGGCTCTCCATGTTAAGTAGACCCAGAGACCTGACATTTTGTGTTTATTTGAAATGATAAACTTAATCATGAGCGAAATGTTACGAGATGACAGAACTGGCCACAGTAAGGTCACATCGTGTCCCTGCCAAACATAATACAGGCTCTCGCCTTCACCGGGTTGCCAATCCCTGCCACAAGGGGCCCGAGGCACTTGCAAAGGGGACCGGAGTCTGTCTATGTGATAATTAATCCATGGCTCTCGGTAAAGACTGCCAAATCTGCCATATGGTAGTTTTATGACCTGGACTGCTGTTATCTCTGGAGAAAGCTAACATCATAATCTCATTTACTTGTTATCTGTGATTAGAACTTGTACTTCTACAGGGTAAAATGCAGGCACAGGAAGGAGGCCCAGGATTCCAGAGCCCTGAGGATGTTACTACTGAACTTAAAGAGCAAAAGTGTGCACACCATAAATATGTGCCAGAAAAGGCACCAAACTGACCTAGTCACCTGTGTATGTCCTGGACTCACAATGCTTGGACCCCATGAAGAAATCTGACATATATTTTGTAAGGTCTCTACGGTACCTATAATAAAAACACCTGACTTGAGACAGCAAGAGGAGCTGCCCCCCAGAAATATCATTGAGTAGGATCATATTTCTCCCTCTTTTGTATTTCTCAGGAATCAGCAAGTCGGGTGTTCTTGATTATTTTTTTCTATGATGACATACAGTTTGGGTGATAGAATCACCTATAGGATTCCCAGAGGTGATTCAGACTTGGATGAACTCTCAAAAGAAGTTTATTGAAAAGTAAAGCTTGAGAGTAATTCATACTTCCATAACTACAAATGGCACATTGTGATAGTTGCTCACTGAGCTTCTGCCATAAGAAGGAAAAGCTATTCCCAACTCTGTGTGCTTCATTTGTGACTGCATCTTTTTCTCTCCTACTCAAGGAAGGACATTATCAAAGATGAGGCCAGTGCAGATTTCAGGCCACAAACACAGTTTATAAAAAGAAACATAGCATCTCCAGTGTTCTCTAAGTTAGCTTCTATTATGAGCCTTGTGGTGGAGATTGCCAATTGCTTTCCTAATATCTCTTTCCCTCCTCCTTCCTTTGTGGTAAATGTCCAGTTGTATTCAGGGTGACAATAAGCCCAGCTAAAAAGCAACATTTCACAGCCACACTTGAAAGCAGTAGTGGCCATGTACTACATTCCAGCCAATGAGATAAAAGTGAAAGTTGGGAGTTAAAAATGGGACATCTAACTGTTCTTTGTTTTTCTCCTGCTTCCTCTCCTTGTTTTTCTGGAATGCTGACACAGTGGCTGGTGCTCTAGCAGCCATTTTTGGACTCTCAGAAAAAGCCTGGAGTTGGAAGCCTTATGTTAAGGATGGAAGAACAGGTGAAAAGGAGCCTGAGCTCCTGGTGACATTTTGGAGCCATAATACCAGCCCCAGAATGCCAACAGGCTTTTCTTACATGTTGATGAAATACTCCCCTATTGCATTAAGTCACTGTTATCTGAGTCGCTATTATGTTAAATAATAAAAGTAAAATATTTCAATTCAGGGTCTTCCCCTCTGTCTCAGGGTTGTTTTTAAGTTCAAAGATGTTGCATAGAAATAAGAAGTGGTGGAGGGTGGTCTGGGGTCTTGTCTTTGGCATCAACCTTTATTCACACCACATCTGCTGACCTGTATGTGCTTGCACCTGGCCCCAGGTGGCCAGCCATGCAGACACAGCTGCATCCTTCTTGTTCTGACAACAGGATGGCTTTTATTCTTTTGTCTTTTGCTACCACATCTACCATTGGTGACATGGGAAACTTACCACTAATCCCAAGCCTTTCTTGTTTGAAGAAAAATTTACAAAATTTTGTCAGGCCCGTCTACTTAGACCCTACTCAAAAACAGGTCTTTTCTTCCACATATGTGTAGTCATCGAAAACAGATTTCCATGAGCGCACCACATTGACATGGTCCTGAGTCTTCTACGTGCTGGCCTAAGTCATATGTAGATGAATATAAGCTAGCACCAACTCTAACTCGTTGTTATTATATTTTAGGTTATTAAAAATTTGACATCTTATTATCGGAAATGGTCAGCTTGCACCTCACTTCACAACAGATAATGCCATGCAGTGCGTAGACATGCCACAATGGATACCTGCTAGAGGAAGGTGTTGTGGTGGAGGCCTGTGGGTCTCCACCTTTCACCTGCTTCATCATCATTCAGTGGCGAATGTAGAGAACCACTGCCCAGTGCATCGAAAGTCAGAGGCCACAAAGTTCTGCTAGCACCATAGTCGCCTTGTATAACTTTCAGGGGTAGCATCGTTTAAACCCCAAGAGATCCTCAGACAGTGAAGCTGATGTCCCTCCTTTTAGAAAATATATATCCATGTGCACTTTGCAGACAGTTTATGAACAAAAAGCAGGACCTGGCTGGTCATACGCATTATATATACATGCATACACACACACACCTCTATATATGTATTTACATATACATATATTATTATTTTTACATTTTTATTGCATTATAGACATATGTACATTGCTATTTGAATTATCTTCTTATTGCCTATAACCTTTTAAAAATAGAGGTATAAGCTGAGGTCAAATTTACGTACAGTAAAATGCACAGATTTTAGGGTGTGATCCCATGCAATCTGGCCAGTGTGAACACAAACCCAGTCAAGATAGAGAACATTTCCATTTTCCTCAACAGTTGATGGATAATGTATTAAAGGATTGTTCAGAAGCCTTAAAAATGAGTGCATGCCTGACAGCCCTATAGGACCAGTCGTGCCCCATTGTTGATGGGGACTTGGGCTGGGTGTGTATAGGAAAGGAGATCAGCATGTCACTGGAGTTTTCCAGACCTTCCTCCTGTTGATCTGACGCGTGGTCACTTTTATCAAGAACTCATGTCAGGCTGTTTTTCACAGAAATATTCTGATTATGCGAACTAGATCGTGTGGCCTGCTATAAATCACCCTCATTGTCCCTTGGTATTTTGAAAACTGATGAAACTGCTGACTCTTGGCTCCTTCCTTTGTATGCAAATGATGAATTATAGATGGGAACTAGGAAAAAGAAGGTTGTCCCTGGGCTGCTGGTTTGAAGAGAAGTGGATTAGAGAAAGAACATTGCCCCTCTTGACTATTTATTGTGACATTGCTTAGAAAAATTCAAACTCCAAAGACTTCAAATCTCTGGGGACATTGTTAGCCTTCTGCAGGAATTATTAAAATGTACAGAAATGTAGGAGCCGCACTTTATAATAATTAATCAGGGTCTGTTGATTAATAAAGCTCATTTTTTAGTCTAGATGATTCAGAGTATCATCCAAAGGACAGTGTCCTTGTCATTTTGATTAAGAAACCAGACTTCGCAGTGGAAAGAAGTCCAGGAACATCCGTGCTTCCTCCGTCTCCCTGTAAAATAAATATTGAATGAGAATATTAACTCGTTAACCTTGACAACAATTTGTAATTTTCATAAGGGGGAAAAAACTCGCATATTCAGCAAATAAATCGCTGCGGGGATTTCAGGAAAACAAATTGGAGAGAATGAAGAATGCTACCATATGAATTCTGTCATTTTTATGGGCCAGGGTGATTAATTTGTTTGTTTAGGTCCCTCAATTAAGGCCACAAATAGTGTAAAGTGTTGGGAGCAAGTTAACCATTATGTCTGCCGTGGAACAGTCAACTGCCAGTGAGAGGAAAGGTCATTCAGGGGAAGAGAGTAACGCGGCACCCAACACTGAGCCTAATGCCATACCACAGCCACTCTACCTGGGGTTAGCTGCTGAAGCTGTAATTTCACTCTATTAATAGTTTAAAGCTTGTTTTTAACAGATAACCCCTTTTGCTGGGCAACTACGAGGGAAAATCATTAGGTGGAATTAGCAGTACCAGTCACAGCCTTTCCAGGGTTATCTAATTATTTTGAACTCAATTTAACCAGGAATGGAGATAAAATAAATAACCCATGGACTATTTACCTTGCTGGTAAGAAGGCTTCTTTTGTCCATTAAAAAAAGAGAGAGAGAATAGAAATCAAAAGCAGTTGAGGCCAGAATCAAAGCCCTGTTTTCTTAATTTTGCAGTCGTGTGGGGCCCTGAGATACATTTCTTCCTCCTCTGACCTTTCGCACTCCCACCCCTGAGGATGTCATTTGTTGGAATGTTTGCCATTATGCGTGTATTAAGTGTACTGTTTTCTCCCAGCTCGCTTGGCGTAGAACTTAACTGCTTAGGGACTTTGGATAATCCACATTTTTGCTTGTAAGGTTTGTTTGCTGTCCTCGCTGGCTCCATCACCATCCCTCTGTAGGAAACTGAAGATTTAATACGGTTATTTATTTATTTATTTATTGTCTTTTTCGTGACCAGTAAGGGGATCGCAACCCGTGGTGTGGTGTTGCCCGCACCGCGCTCAGCCAGTGAGCGCACGGGCCAGTCCTATACAGGATCCGAACCCGCGGCGGGAGCGTCGCTGCGCTCCCAGCGCCGCACTCTCCCGAGTGCGCCACGGCCCGGCCCTAATACGGTTATTTTTAATTTCACTTGAACATTGACTTTTTGAAGGAGAGGCATAGATTAGTATATTTGCAGCACGGTGAAGGGAGAGTTAAGCAAAATAAATGTGTTTCATATTTCACTCAAAACAAAGGGAACAAGAGGCAGAGAAAACAATCCTTCAACTCAGTGGAAAGAGCTGAGATTTTCTGTGGCACCTTGCTATGGTGTTCATCCTGGCTTTGCCACTTTCTAGCCACATGATCTTGATCAAGTTCCTTTATCTGTTAGAACCTGTGTCCTATTTTGAAAAATGAGGCTAATACCTACATTATCGTGTTGATGGTAGGATTAAATGAAACACTCATCAAGTGCTTATCACAATTCCTGGCACATAGTTAAGTATTCAAAAAATGTTAGCTGTTGATAACAATGATGAACGTGGTACAGTGAAGTAGTCGTGTTTGTAGGCTGAGAATGACAGAAGACAGGACAAGAAATGGGACCATTAATGGAATTACTCTCCAGGGCAATGGGAAAAGTATCCAGAATGTAAGTGAAGAAACTGGTCTTGGATCAAGGGGACAGAATGTAAGAAGTGGTGGAAATATGTATTTGTAAGTTGGAAAGGAAGAAGAGAGAATATGAATGAGTCCATGCATTAGATTCTTCTTTCCAATTACAAGTTAATCAGGAGACCAAGGTCAATGCTGAAAGGGGAGAGACTTAAGGAGCATGTAAAAGGTAAGGAATGGACCTCCTAAGGAATAAGAAAGGCAGTAGACCTGGAGTATGGAGCACTAACAAATCAGTGAATGGATGTGTATAGAAGACCTGTCCATCAGAAAGTGCTTTATGTGAAAGGTCACGGAAGCCAACCATTGGACAGATTGATTCCATGATTGTATCAAAGGCTTGATCTTGGACAAAGGACAATAAACAAAACGTTGATTGCCAACTGCATTATTATCTGCCAAAGAGAGCCAATTCATCATGGTGCACAGTAGATGCTCAATAAATATTTGTTCTGGGTTGACTTTCAACTATCTTCAGGTGCCTCAGGGTTAAGGTTGTACCTGGTTTCATTACCTGTCTTTTTACTGGCATTCAAAAGCAAACAATATGAACAAAAACATATGTGAAGTAGTATTGGCCCGAAGTATAAAATAAATACCCATGAATTCCTAATGATGCAAGTAAATAATTGAATAAACAAATTTATAAAGTGTGGAAAAATAAGCAAATATCTTATGCAGAAGACTCCAAATAATTTATGTGGATACACAGCCTTCAAGGAGGTAGAGCCTAACTCCCTACTCCTTAGGTGTAGGGTGTACATTACCTCAGCCAAAGGATCATGACAGTGATTTGTCATGTTGAAGCATGTACCCTAGATGTGATATTATGAAAATGTCAATTTACCTCTTTGGCCTTCCTCTCCTAAATCCATAACCCCAGTCTAATTATGAGAAAAGCACCAGCCAAATCCCAACTGGGGAACATTCTACAAAATACTTGACCAGTGTTCCTCAAAACTGTCATGGTCATCAAAAATAAAGAAAATCTGAGAAACTATCAAAGTCAAAAGGAATCTAAGGAGACACGATGACTAAGTGGGATGTGGTACCCTGGATGGGATCTTGAAACAGAAAAAGGACATTAGGTGAAAACTAGGGGAAATGTACTGAGTTTAGTTAACACTGTATTGTTATGGTTCACTAACTGTTAAAATGCATGATACTAATGTAAGATGTTAGTAACTGAGGAAACTGAGTGTGGGGTATTTGGGGACTCTATCCTGTCTGTGATTTTTCTGTGAATCTAAAAATATTCTAAGATTAAAAAAATCATAAATTTTGATAAAGGATGGTGAGTGAGGAGTGAGTCCAAGGATTAAAATAAAGCATTATCTGTCTAGCATATGGGAAGAAGAGTCCACTTCCAAAAGGGAGATCAGAAATGTCACTGTGTCACTGTAGCAGATAGCAACACTCTACTTTCCATTGCTGAAACAAAGGTATACTTTGAGAAGATCCTACAATGCAAGAAAGGAGGTGCACTTACCACCTTATAAACATTCTAGGCTGTCAGCCAGAGACTTCTAATACCCCTCTTCCTCCTGCTCTTCCTCTTCTCTTGAGGCAATTTACTTACATTCCCTTTGGAAATGGCACATAACTTCAGTGGTTCACAGAATTTGAAGATTTTGTGAGATCATTCATGCAAATCTCTTAAAACAGCATCTTGCTCACAACTGCTAGTTTTCATAGTTTCCACTTTTTCCTTAACTATATAGTTAAAATAATACTTAAAATAATAGATCTAGCCTTGTGAAATCATCCTTTAATCCTTTAAAAAATTAGAGTATGGTCATTTTTTTTGGATCAATATATAAAGCTTTGGTTACTGTCTTACAGCATCTTGCTCACAACTGCTAGTTTTCATAGTTTCCACTTTTTCCTTAACTATATAGTTCAAATAATACTTAAAATAATAGATCTAGCCTTGTGAAATCATCCTCTAATCCTTTAAAAAATTAGAGTATGGTCATTTTTTTTGGATCAATATATAAAGCTTTGGTTACTGTCTGTTCACATAAGTATTTGCTTCTCTGAGAACTTCCTTGGATAAATTACCAGGAGTGAGATTATTATAAAGTCAAAGGATATGAATGATTTTAAGCCTCTTGTGGTATATTGTGAAATGGCTTTCAGATAAAGAATAAACCACTTTGTACTCTCACAGGTTACATAAGATGCTGTTCTTCAGTAGTGCATACATGCATTTTCTATTTTCTTTTCCTCTATGCCATAAGCCTCTTTCTGTGTTTAAGGAATCCTCTTAGTTTCAAGGTAGAGGCCACCTCCTCCAGTAGCTGCTGAAACTGCCTTATGCTCACTTCTCTATACTGCCTTGAAGCTGAGATGTCATCCAGGCTCTTCCCATGAGATGTCAAAGCCTGCCCAGAATTTGAATGGGCTCCAGAAAGAAAACAGAAACCTGCAGGGACATCTCCCTGGCATCTGTAGGGTTCCAAGCTCAAGATTAAGTTCCTAGAGGAGCACTGGCAGGGTTTCTCAGGCAGCAGCCAAGGTCCAGAGCACGGGGTGTCGGCAGGCGACACCTAGTGCTGGACCAATTCTGTGTGACCCAATAACATTATAATAAATTACCTTCTTGCTAAAATCGGCCCAAATATGTCACTGCTGCTTGCATTGAAGACCCTTAATATTTATATACACCACCTTATATCTAATTATATACATCTAATCCCTCAGCAGCACAGAGTATTAAAATAGTTTTCATCTCTGTCCACATGTTAGGTGAAAATCTGACACCTTTTTGTTTTAAAGATCACTACTGAGTTTAAGAATCTTTTCTTTCACATGTTTACTGGTCAACTGGATTTTGTACTCTACTTTTATCCCCCATTATATACGAAGCTAGAGAATGTCAGCAGATAAAAACACACAGAACAGTAGGTCATGGCTCTTTGGCAGAAAGTGTAACTTATTTTTTTTTTCTTCTACTGTTTTGAATTTTCTTTTTCTTGATAGTGTCATAGGTAATATTTCATGAATAATTCCTATGTGCTGGCAAATTTTCTAAAGGCTCTCCCTGAATTATTTCATTTAACCCTTCAAAAATTCTATGAGACACATAGTAATGCTATCCCCATTTTATGGATGAGAACACTGAGCCATAGAGATGTTATCATCTCATGTAACATTATCCATCTAGGAAGAGGTGGAGGCAGGATTGTAACCCAGGCAGCCTCATCACAGAGATGGAAATTTGTTCCATTTCATTGGGCTGTGCATTATTTCTATGTTGATTAGGAACTACCAACAATTATTATAAAACCCTAAAAAGAATGGTGATATAAGCAGATTATTGAAATCACTAACAAATCTTTAGTGGAACCCGTCACTAGGGGTGATTGATTTAACATATCTGTAGGCATAGGATTTCATAGGGTTTCAGGTTCCACATTTCAGTTGACATCCAAGGTGTTCTGGAGATCAATGGATCTGCAACTTTTATGTGTATCCTTGCTATAGCTTATTAAAATGAGGCAGTGGGGAAAATGCTTGGTGAAGCAGTCATTCATTTTCGGTGGGTTTCATTGACTGATGCCAGCGACAGTTTCTGTTCTGCTTGCTTTTGTTTCTCAAAGTGCTAATAGTGCGATTCTGTCCCTGCAATCCTATTACTGGTGGCAGTGGAATATAATCAGGCAGTACCTGCAGGATAAGTCAAAAGATTAAATTAAGTTGGGATTTGAATCCCCACTAAACACAGAATCAAACGAAGATTAGATTTCTGGACCCCAGTCTCTGAATGGCTTTCAAGGGCTTCTCTTAAACAACAACAAAAATATATCATTATTCACTTTGACCACGGGCATGTTAAAAGGAAATGCAGACAAAGAGAGAGGGAGGAGGAGAGGGACTGCAACAATATGGAGCCTAGTTCTTTACTCCCTGAGTATTCTCTGACTTTGCAGAGCTCGTTCCTTTCCTGATCCACCCTAGAGAAGTCCTATGTTGAATTCACATGTGGCACATGAAGGACTCCAGAATTTTAACCATCTCATCTTGATCCACCACTCTGCTCCTGACATTTCAACATCTAAAATCAAATTAGCACAAGGCTCGCTTTGTTTGGGAAAGCTACAGAGAATAAATTTGGAAAAAGCTGCAAATTAGATAAGTATTGGCAAGAAAGGTGAAAACTCAAAAAATGGGATGGGAAGAAATTTTTTTCTTCCTTAGCTTTTTCTTTTTCCATTTTCTGTTTTTGCTAGTGGTGTTCGTACTGTTCCTAAATGTACTGCATCATCACCTTTTAAATGCAGACCAAATTGTACACAACCGAGTATTGGCAGGGATTCTTACAATTGGAAATATTTGTCAAACTCCTGTTCGTACTGTTCCTAAATGTACTGCATCATCACCTTTTAAATGCAGACCAAATTGTACACAACTGAGTATTGGCAGGGATTCTTACAATTGGAAATATTTGTCAAACTCCTGTCTTTCTGCTGCAATGACTGCCATTAAGAGCCATGGGCTTCCTGAACACATCCTTCCTCATGCCAAGCTGGCTTTTACAACTCTTCTAGAGAGTTCACCCTTTTTACAGCCCTTTTCATAAAGAAACCACTTTATAAGATTAGGGAATGAGAAAGCCACACTACGGTGAAGGTATCAATTGATATCTTAGAAAATTTACAAATTTCTGCACATCAATAACCTTTGGAGCCACATCTGAATCTGACAACACCAAGAGCCTCTCTACTGCAGAATATGTAAATCAATAATATCAATTCTTGTAAGGATTGCTAAGATGTATTGATCATAGCATGTGTTGGGCACTCCTCTCAGAACATCACATGTACTAACTTATGTTATGCTAATAACAACCTTATGAGGCAGATTCTATTATTAGATGAGGACCTGAGGACCATATCGGAGAGGTCACTTGTCCCGAGTCACACAGCTAGCCAGCAGAGAAGTAGGGGGTTCAAGCCCCAATGATTGGAAACCAGAGCCCATGTTCCTAATGGTTATACAGCACTGCCTCTGCAAAGGACGCTAAAAACCAGTATATGGTGTCTTCTCATTTTCTGCCTATATCATATTTACAACAAAAACAAACGATTTCCCTCCTCAGCTGCCAAAGCTTGCCTCCATTTATTGGAGAGTCACATTTGCCTGCTGTGGTGGCCGTCATGTCTCTCGACTTGCTCAGAATCACAGCCACCTCTCTCTGCATTTGGGGTGCTGTCCCTTTCCGTTCGGTTTCAGGGTTAGAACGACTGTCAGTTACACTTCCCCTCCACGCCTTGGCCAGCATACGGGCATGGGTGCGAGCTACACCAAATGGTTCTGTTTCCTGGCAACTGGAGTCTTGACAAGGTGACAGTCACCACTTTATTCCAGCCCTTTCAATGAGGTTTCTTCTAGCAGTCCTGGTTCCTGTACTTTTTAAGACCTGATTCTACAGTTTTCCTTTTCATTTTGTGGTCTATTACACACCTTTCCAATAAGTCTCTCTCCCTCTCTTTTCTGGCTTTACCTAGCCGAAATGGATTTCTGTTGTTAGCAGCCAAAGAATCTTAACGGATATACCTGTCAAGATGGACAAGTGTTAAAGGACAAAGAACATTCCCCGTGGGGCCCCTCTCATGCACTTCCTAAATTAAAAATAATGGTGGAGAATTATCGATTGAAGGCTCACTGTCCGCAGGCACTGTGTGAAGTGCTTTCTGTGCATTCCTTACAGATGAGGAAACTGGTATACAGAAGGAAAATGCCACAAAATGGAGGTGGATGGTGTTGGAAGAACTCAAAACAAATGGAGCCTTGTTCCAGGAGCCTCTGCCACAGGTAGTCTAAGAGTGGTGGGTCACTGGTGACTCTAACTCAAAATAAAGACTGATCAAAATCAGCAGCTGTGTAACGTTTATAATGTTCCAAGTGCTTTGCTGTCTAGGCTTTCCTTTGATCCTCTAGACCACCCTGCAGGTAGGTATCATGGCCACCTGCCAAGAACTCTTGCCCTGTAATATAGAGCAGTCCTTCCTTTGGTCTCACCTCCTCCGAGAGGCCACCCTAACATACTCAACTAATATGTTTGCCCCTCTCCAATCACCAACTGTCCCCTTCATTTTGCTTCTGGCTCCTATAGCTGCCAAAAGTTATATTCCTGTGGTTTCTTGTGTATTATGTCACCCCGTGAGGATGCGAATCCCTGTGACTGTCTTGTTCATCTCAGTATTTTCAGCACATGTATCTGTTTCTGACACAGGGCAGACACTCGCTAACATTTGCTTAACACATCAATAAAATAATGCATTTTTACTAGTTTATAATTCTTCTGCATTTACAGCTCTGGAATTGCTGGCTGTGTGATTGTGATTAAGTTAGTGCACCTTAGTAAGATTCTGTTTTTTCATCTGTAAAATGGGGACAGTAAGAGCACCGCCTGTTAGGGTTGTTATTAGACCTACGTGAATCAGTAAATAGGAAGCATTCAGCACGTGTCTAGCTAGAGGTAGTGTTCAATGGGAACGGTCGGGGAACAGACACTGGGGAGAAGGAAACTTCTCTTTGTGCTGTTTCTTCTTTACCCATCCACTACTTAACAGACTACACTGGACTCCAGGCATAAAAGTGCAAAATTGTGTAGTCATGGGTAGCAAGGGGGATTTTTTTCATATTGGATATTTAAGGCAGGTTCGGAAACTTGGAAATAAAAAATATAAAATCTGATTCTTGCATCCTTACATTACTCTAAATTTACTATGTTAGGACTCTATGGTTCTAAGTTTTGTTCCACATCAAATGAATTAAGCCCAAAAATATATTCATTGTATTAAAACACCCAGGGCCAGTCTGATAGGGCTTGATCCAGCAGCTCAGCAATATCGGCAGAATGTGTCTCCATCTCTCAGCTCTGCTTCCCTCTAGGTTGACTTCACACTTAAGTAAGCCATTTCTCTACTTGGTTTTCCTCCATAACTTCAGACTCACAGACTGTCAGCTAAAAGTCACAGTGAAACAAAGAACACGTCTTCCTCCATATTTTTAGCAAAGGTCTCAGAACTGTGTCTCATTGGTCTGGCTTGGGTCACAAGATTATCTCTAAACTAATCAAGGCAGCCAAGGGGATGGATTGCTCTGATTGGCCAGGCCTGGATATGTGCCCAAGCTTGGAGTTAAGGGTGAAGTTAATCACCCAGACCAAGATTGAAGAAGGAACGTCTCCCTGAAGGAGAACTGGGGTGCTGTTACCGAAATGGGAAGACAGAAGATGAGGCAGACCGAATGGACAGACACCTGCTCCATTTGCTTAGGTAGCACTAAATGATATATCTGAAGATGATGATTCCAATGATAAAAGAGAAGGAAGTGTGACATGTAGTGATCAGATAACTTGTGCAAGAGTCCTCCTCTAGAAGTAGGGTGACCAACCATCCAGGTTTGTCTGGGGTTTTCATTGCTATGACTAGAAAAAGTCCCAGGCAAACTGGGATGAGTTGGTCACCCTCTCCAGAAAGTACTAATAGAACCATGCCTCACAATCTGCTTGGCATTGTCTTTTCTTTTTTTCTCTGACTCTCATGTTCCAGTCACCTACCAAGCTTTTCCTGAGCACTTTCCACAGCCCTAAACTAGGCTGGGCACTGGGAATTCACAGATAAAAGAGTGGGTCTCTTTGGGCAAGAAGGGACAAACATTTAGAAGACAACAAGACTGTGTAAGAGCTTTAATGCAGTAGGACCATGGTTTGACCTGTCCCTGAGGGGCATTGTGTGTGTGTTTGGACACAAGACTATTGCCAGAGGAGGTAAACCTTTCCTTCAGTATTGAAGGAAAAATTGCGTCAAGCTCAGTATTCCTGATTCCAAGGGAATGTTCTTTCTATTAAGCTGGGCTACGAGATATGAGTTCCGTAAATGGAAATACAGAAAGAGACTTGGTTTTCCCAAGTAGTGACCTCTGTTTAACTGACAGCTTAAAATGTGCAATAAAAATGTGGCGATACAGAGATGTGGACATAACCCAGTAGAAATGTGTGTGTTCATCTGACTTTTAGAAGATTGGCTGGTGTCTGGATATGTCTGATCTTCCCCAAGAGAGAGAAGAAATGTCTTTGCAAATTTTGGTCCTATGTATCTCTGCTCCCCCATCTTTACCCACATAGCCTGTTGGATGTCCTAGCTCAGCAATCCATCCCATAGATTGGAATGAACTTATTAAGAATGTCATGCTTGGAGGTACCAAGAACAATAATTAGACAAATTTGCAAATCATAAAGGGATACGTGTAATGCACTAATCTATGGAGATTATTAAGTGGAAACAGGAAACTTAAAATAACTAATTGTTAAAATCATCCCAAGAAGGCTATGTTCTTCCTGATGCACAGACACTGCAATCAGGTTACCATGACAAGCCCATTTCAGATTAAATGGGAATTCTTCAATGTGCTTATTTAATAGACCTGAAACTTGTTATAAGGAATGATTTCATTATCACATCCTTCTGATTTGAGTGAAATCAGAACTCTAGAATATGCTGCCTTTTGAGTAATTCTGCAGCACACCACAGACTAAAGCCTTAGGTAGTCCAGGAGATCTTATGTACATACAGAATCAACATCAGAGGTCCTCTTAATGTGTTTTAGTAAAACAGGGAAGCACTATGATTTTGCATTAGTCACCTGCATGTCACTTATAAATCAACCTTAAGAAGCTGCAGCATACTTTGAGAATGTTGGAAGTCATGTAGCAATATAGTGGCTATGTTATTAATGTTTAGATATTTATGTATTTCTTTTATAAAAATTAACATGTGTTAATTGCTCCCACCCAGTTGGAAAGAAGCTGTTCTACAAAGCATGCTGCCTGTTGGATCTCCCCAGAGAAGCAAACAAGAGCATTTATAGGTAGGAAGCTGTTTTTGGTGTTAATGACCTAAATCTAATATAGCTTGATCACACTGCCTACACTTGTAGACTTTTAGACTAATGTCCTTCGTATAACTTCGTATAATGTATGCTATACGAAGTTATTACGATGTAAGACATAATAAAGGCTTAGATGGCCACAGAGATTTCTGAGATATTATCTGTTCTACCTCATCTACAGCAGATCTATTCTGCCTTTACCTTCTTTGCCTCAGTCCATAGCCAGAGATGCCCCATTAAAGCCAGTTTTCATAAGCCATTCAAATTCAATCAACAAACAAGACCTTGTCCTATGTTAATAATAATAGCGTCTAATATGTATGAAGCGTTTATTCTATGCTGGGTTCTAGCCTCAGGATTTTATATGTATTAACTAATTAAACTCCTCATAACTCCACGAGGAAGTTACTTTCATTATCTCTATTTTTTAAAAGAAGAAACTGAGGCACAAAGAGGTCACTTACCTGAGGTCTGAAGGCTAGCAAGTGTCAGAGCTGGGATTCAAACCCTAGTGGTCTGGCTCCAGAGCCCACAGCCCTAACCATCATGCATCCCACCTCTAGACCAGGGGTTGTCACACTTTCTATAAAGGGCCAGATAAGTAAATAGGCTTGGAAGGTCATAGAGTCTCTGTCACAAGTATGTATCTCTGTTGTACCACTCCAACTGTCATTGTAGCCTGAGAAACTGGATAAATGGTATCACTATTTGCCAAGATGTGGAAGAATACAGGAGGAACATTTTGGGCAGAAAATTTAGAAAGTTCTTTTTAAGGAATGTTAAATTTGAGATGCATATGTGGCCATCCAAGTGAAGGAATCAAATATGTAGCTGGACACATGAATGAAATTCAGTTAAAAAAAAAAAGAAGACCTTGGTATAAAATTTGGAAGTGACTGACCATAGATGATGTTTAAAACCATAGCACTAAGTGAAATTGCCAAGGAAAGAGTACAGCTAGGGAAGAGTGGAGAACTTGAGAACCCTGTCCTGGGACAGGCCAACATATTGACCTTTGGGGTCATGCCATAAAGAGGAATGTTATAGTCCTCAGAAGCCAAGATGTTAAAGAATACTTGATCTGGAGTTTTTGATAAACTCAAATCTTCAGCTGTCATTGATAAGATATTTCCTAGCTAATGTTCACCTTTCCTAAATTTATATTTTTGTCGTGATATAGCATATCCCCAATCTCAGCTACGTGTACAAGAAGAAAAAGTATTAGCGATGCCCAACAAATGTATTTATACATACAAATTCATAATAGCCATAGACATACATTCCTTAACACACATCCATCAGTTCATTTAGATATCCATTTTTAAATAGTTATAAACAAAAATAGTTTAGGAAATAGAAAAAAAGGGCTACCCTATTTTGTACATAAACCGGCCCCAAGAATCCTCACTTAATGTGCTAAGAGTCCCGAACAAGGACAGGAACCATCTGGCAAACAACCCATTAGATTGAAACAAAAACGTCAACACAAGCAAAATATGTGAAGTTGTTGATCATTGACAGACAGCCTGTTGATGGCATCTATTTAGCTTTCAAAGCAGTCTGGCAGATAGATTAAAAAAATCCATCAGACCTGAAAAGCCTTAACAGGCCAAATTTCCCTGAGGGGCCTTTCTATATGGTACTTATCATTTTCAAAGCAGTGATAGCTTTGATTGTCCCAGGCATCATTAGCCTAAATAGAATAACGATGCCAGTGGGTGGGGGGGAGGGTCATCTTAAACACATAATCAGAGGTGTGTGCGCGCATGCGTGGGCGTGTGTGCGTGCTCATGACTTTGATCCTGCAACTTGTTGGGTTGTGCTAATTTCTATGGCTTCATTTAGAGCTCTTCACTTGGTAATTACCTTCCTGCCGTCGTCACCAAGTCTCTCATGTGAGCACACAGAGGGAACCAGCAACCTCAGTGTCTACTTGCAAGACACGTGCACATGGTCCAGAATCTCACCCCCACCTGCATCAGCCATCACCTTCAGCTAAGAAAGCAATTCTTGTGCAGTTTCTGTGCCTTATGAAACTGTTTCGGTATTCACTTGGCTTTCTAAATGGGCATCGTGCCTTTGAAAAAAAAAAAAAAAAAAAAAAAACCTGAGTTGCTTCCAGCTTGGTAGAAGCTAAAGTGAGAAGCCATGCAGATGTGGTTTCTGAAGAAGCAATTGATTTGTTTCACAAACCACCCACCTTCCTTGAAAATTAAAAAATGCTCACTGGTAAAATGGTAATTGGTCAGGACCTCAGGAGGGCAAAAATACAGAAAAAATATTAATTTCAAACTGTGAAACTCAGCCAATGAGAGCTAATAGCCTCACTTCCTGAAACACAGGTATTCACCTTCTGGTAGACTCAACAGAACCTGGGTGAGTGTGTGTGTTGCTGATTTTTTTCCTTTTTTTAATTGGGGGAAATCTGTGAAGGCATATGTCTCTAACCCTGACTTCATCATTCTCGCAACATATATTAAATGTCACCACCACCTTCCTAAAGGAGAGTTTGCAAACCCACTCTCTCATTTTGCGTACCAACCGTTCCACCATGGAGCAGACAATAGTGGTTCCCACAGTTCTCTCTAATGGTGGAAATGTAGTAATTAACCACGTCCCCCCAAATGTTGGCTGAATGGCTGGCCCTTAATTTGTATACTTTTTGTGAGGTTTTAGTGTCTCATGAAATTTATTGCCATACTAAACTCACCTTTTAAATTATGGATCAAGATATTGGTATGCTGCTAAAAACGTTTACAGCATTGTAATTTTATGCACTGGCAATAAACATGAAAAATGCATTTTGGGGTTATTTAACATTAAAAATAATGTTTTGGAAAATAAATTTTAGGAGAAATTTAGTGCTGGGGAAAAAGACCATATTCATAGTCTCAGAGAACCAGATCCATAATCCAAAGAGTACATTGGATGGGGTCCAAATCTGCAGCCTGGATAGGTCAACAGTGATTATCTTAGCCTAGGCTGGATTTAGACGGTGGTGGAATCCATGTCCTCCTGCCAACTCCCAGCCATCAAGGGCTCCCCTTTATTGCACTCTAAATGGTAGTGGGTTTATTTCCAGAGCTGGCAGGTGATTTCCAGGCAATTGGCAGCATTACAACGACTCACCTTGCTCAGAAACAAAAATGATATGGCACAGGATGGCTTTCTGAATAGCGCTTTAGCTTGGACACCAACGGGCAATAGCTTGTGGACTTAGCTTCATCTGAAGAGATAATTCAGTGACTGGAGTCATGGCCACGGCACTTCGCTCTACTAATGGATATATATCTTGTTAATGGGTCCAGAGACCAACCAAGAACAAGCTATCTTGAGAGACATCATGAGTCTGATTTCCTAGGTCTGAATCCCACCATACATCTCACTAGCTGTGTGACCTTGTGCAAGTTACTTATATCTTCTGTTTCTCTATTTTCCCATCTGAAAAGTAGGGATGATGATAGAACATGATCCCAGGGCAATTTTGAGAATTAAATTAGAAAAAAAACATAAAAGTACGTGTGCAAGGCACATGATAAGGAAACAATAATAGTGTTGCTGTTGTGGATGGTGATGATGATGATGATGGTAGAATGACATTGCACTGTACATAAAACAGGTGATATGAGAAGCATCAGGAACTGAGCCTAGAAATAATAAATTTCCTATCTGTTTCTCCCCTCCTTTCTCTACCTGATAAAATTCCACTCATCCTTCAAGGCTCAGCCTAGCAGGTGAGAAGCATTGCAGTGTATCTTTCTTTTACCTCTCCCGCTGCTTTGCCAAGGGTATGTCCATAGATTTTTTCTCAGAATCCAATTTTTAAAATTTTACTCATTATACTCTGCTTAACTGGTTATGTGGCTCACGTCACACTTCAAGCTGCTCTACACGAGTTATATATCTTATTTATCTGTGCCCCACAGTGCACAGTGGAAGCACGTGAAGAGTTTGCTCTCTGTGTACATGCACTTTATACCAGGAGGAAAACGAATAGGAAAATGAGGTGTGTGCAAAGGGGGGGTCTGACCTTGGCCAAAATTATTTCTTGGGCTTTCCTGAAAATCAGAAATGGGGTTGGATTTCCTTTAAATTTAAGATACCTGTAGAATCCACACTTGGTTCCTGTTTCTCTGGGAGAGGAATGTTAGGAAATGATACCTGTACGAATAGCCTTCTGACCTCTGCTGGTTTCTGATCTCCATTTGGTTTTGGCTATTACTTCCCAGGCTTGGAGACTGACAGGAAAGTTCACAAGCCCAGACATCAATAACTTGAGGGAAGGAAGGTAATTAGAATTACTCCTGTTTGTGACTTGGTTCATGACTCTTACCTGAAGAGCCTAAAAAATGCTCCAAAATCATTGTAGCAGTAGTTTTACTAAGTGAGATAATAAAATGATATAGTAATATGTAAATAATATAAACTCCTAAAATGATGTAATGAATATCTTGACAGCTGGGTGTTGGGCCAAGTAAATAGTAACTTTGTTGTGGGGAGCAAATAAACATTATCTAATATCATACTCCAAACAAAGCAGGCAGAAGGTCATCTAACACAGTGGTTCTCAAATTTTCACATGTAACAGAATTGTTCATGAAACTTGTTTGGAATGCAGATTTCTGATGCCAACTCTCAGATTGTTTAAATGGGTTAGGTGGAAGCCCAGAGATCTAAATGGTTAACTAGTCCCTTCCAGATGATCCTGATGAAGTTAATCTGCAGAGTCCACTCTCAGCAATAGTGCAAGGCAAACATATTATCAATAGAAAAATTTTGAGCATGCACAACTAATATGTATTCATAAGTTTTATTCATGTCTGAGGGTACTTCAAAAAGTTCATGGAAAAATAGTGTTAAAAGATAATACAGGGGGCTGGCCAGTTAGCTCATTTGGTTAGAGGCAGTGCTGATAACACCAAGGTCAAATGTTCAGACCTTGTATTGTCTAGCTGCCAATAAAAGAGATAATACAAATCTTTCCATGAACTTTTTGAAGCACTACTATGCACTACTATGTACGTTATTAAAATTCACAAGATAGAAATAGTACAATATGTAAAAATAAATAAATTCTTATTGTTTACATTTTCCAATGGATCTCTTTGGATATCCCTTGGGGGTAAATACACCCCACTTTGGAGAAGGGTGCCCCTAACTAGTGCCTCTCAAATTTTAATGTGCATATGAATATCCTGGAGATCTTGTTAAAATGTAGATTCTGATTCAATAGGTATAAGGTGAAGTTGAGATTCTGTTTTTCTAATAAGCTCCCAGGTGATGCTGATACTGTTGGTCTGGGAGCCACACTTTAAGCAGTGAGGATCTATGCAGTGCCATCTCTGTTACTGACCTAAATCCCAATGCAAATTGCTGTTTTCAGTGGTGGGCACAGGCTGAAGGTCATCCACCAGCTGACCCAAAAGCTTCAATCTAGAAGACTTTCTATAACTCTTTCAAGTTTCACTGATGTGGAACAAGTGAAAAGCACCATAAATAAGCCCCTATCCCCCTCTATGTACTTTTCTAGAAGGGTTCTCTTTCAGTTTATCTCTTAAGTTTAACAAGACAGTACTCCCTGAAGTTATAAACAGTGACTTTCCTGGATGCCGCAGTGGGCAAGATTATTCTCCCTGATTAAGCCTTTGACAGGCAGCATCTTTGCAGCAAACATCATGCCAGGTTTTATTAGTAAATTAGCCCTGTAAAGTGTTTTTTTGTTTTGTTTTGTTTTGTTTTGTTTTAGCTATGGATGTCCTAGCTCAGCAATCCATCCCATAGATTGGAATGAACTTATTAAGAATGTCATGCTTGGAGGTACCAAGAACAATAATTAGACAAATTTGCAAATCATAAAGGGATACGTGTAATGCACTAATCTATGGAGATTATTAAGTGGAAACAGGAAACTTAAAATAACTAATTGTTAAAATCATCCCAAGAAGGCTATGTTCTTCCTGATGCACAGACACTGCAATCAGGTTACCATGACAAGCCCATTTCAGATTAAATGGGAATTCTTCAATGTGCTTATTTAATAGACCTGAAACTTGTTATAAGGAATGATTTCATTATCACATCCTTCTGATTTGAGTGAAATCAGAACTCTAGAATATGCTGCCTTTTGAGTAATTCTGCAGCACACCACAGACTAAAGCCTTAGGTAGTCCAGGAGATCTTATGTACATACAGAATCAACATCAGAGGTCCTCTTAATGTGTTTTAGTAAAACAGGGAAGCACTATGATTTTGCATTAGTCACCTGCATGTCACTTATAAATCAACCTTAAGAAGCTGCAGCATACTTTGAGAATGTTGGAAGTCATGTAGCAATATAGTGGCTATGTTATTAATGTTTAGATATTTATGTATTTCTTTTATAAAAATTAACATGTGTTAATTGCTCCCACCCAGTTGGAAAGAAGCTGTTCTACAAAGCATGCTGCCTGTTGGATCTCCCCAGAGAAGCAAACAAGAGCATTTATAGGTAGGAAGCTGTTTTTGGTGTTAATGACCTAAATCTAATATAGCTTGATCACACTGCCTACACTTGTAGACTTTTAGACTAATGTCCTTCATGTACAATGGGAAAATTAATAATTATTGTCTTAAAAGATGAGATTCAAATCCAATTTATTTTAAAGAGTTTAGCACAAAGGCACTCAATAAAATAGCAATTTATTAATTTACTTCTAGTTTCTGCATTAGGCTTCCTTATCTTATTTTTATAGAGAAGTCTTTCTATCCTCTCTCTCCAACTAGATCATGTAGTATTGATCAGGAGAGAAAATCATTTTTTGTTAGACAAGGTTTCCCATGTTCATTAAAGAAATGTGAATTAAGTTAGTAAACATAGGTAAAACAGCATGCTTGAAAAGACATTGACTGGGAGTAGGGAAGGGATAAAAGCAGACCAGACAGAGAGACTGTGATGTTACAGAGCGTTTGCCATATCATGACCGCAGAGGAGATGAGATGAAAGTACAGCTGGCCTCTGACTGAGAGAGAGCAGAGGTCTCGGACTAGGTGTAACTGTACGCACCCACTCCTGGTTTCCCTGGCAGTGGGGGTCCTTTTCCAACTTATGAACATAAAATTAGAATATCTACTTGCAAATGAAGAGAATAGCAAGTAGAGGAGCCACAACATTGGAATGAGTGGGCAGAGGTCTCGGACTAGGTGTAACTGTACGCACCCACTCCTGGTTTCCCTGGCAGTGGGGGCCCTTTTCCAACTTATGAACATAAAATTAGAATATCTACTTGCAAATGAAGAGAATAGCAAGTAGAGGAGCCACAACATTGGAATGAGTGGGACAGAAGCCATGTTGGGACCTAAAACTGTGGTAGGAAAATTTAAGACACAGTTTTTTTTCTTGGCATGCATTTCTCTGAGTTTCCTCTTTTCTCATGGTTATTTGATATTTTGAATCTTGGTTATGGGGCAAGATGACATTATTTCCATTCATATAAAATTGTTTTTCAGTCAGTGTGGAGCTGCAGACTTGCTGCAAGACACATAATATCCAAACTCTGAGAAACCAAGGAAGACTTCAAGGAGGTTATGCTGATTCCACCCCTCCAGCAGGACCTGGAGAGAAGCAAGGACGGGAGCAGAAACCAGATGGATCCTCGGCGAGACTGACACTGGGCTCCTTGCATGGAGCCCCCACGGCTTGCATCCGCCTCCCTCCTGCTTTCCATCTCCCACATTCCAGTCCCTCAGCCCCTTCTTTAAAACCCCTCAGTAAATCTGAGTCTCGGAGATGGCTTTAGTCTGGCTGTGCTCCTTTAGATTTACTAGAGAGGTGGGTTAGCCTAACATCTCTCCTCAGGTCACTGGTATTCCTAAATAAAAGCTGACTTCCATTTTCACCAACAATTTGACTTTTGGGTTGTTTGTTTTAGTTTGGGAGTAGGCAGCTAGACTTGAGTTTGGTAACAGATTTTGGTGAGCCTCAGCCAAGAGCTCAGTGCCTCCTGGGAACAGTAATACGAACGTCTGCTTTGCCTGGTCTGACTCTTAGAATATCAGCCCTTCATAGAAGTAACTGGAACAAAGTAGGAGAGTTCGTAATTTTGGGAGAAACAGGTTTACAGCTATGCCACTGCCTCACACATAGCTTACGTTCAAATACTTGGTGATGATATTGTAATCAGTACACAGGGCCATTTCTGCCTCTAAGACAATGTTTTTGGAATATTCTTTTATTAAACCCCATGGTGGCATGCTACCATCACCATCACCACCAACAACAAAAAAATCTGTACTTAAATAAGTTTAGGAACTGCTGCCTTCTGTATTTCCCTATCAGATATTCCTTTAGATTAATATATCAAAAAATCTGAGAAGTTCTGCCTTAAAGCAATATGTTTAGGTTTTAATATTTTTGGTTAGTGTAGAATTTCTCAAATGTATAAATGACTACAGAATGCTATCATAGAACAGTACTATCTTTACCTCTTGGGAAACTAATGTCTCTCCCCTTTTCTTCCTCCTCTTCCTCTTCAACAGTTTCTCTACTGTGCCTAGGAGGATTAGTAGAGTCAGCACTGTAATGTCCATGCTCACCAATACAGGTTCTACTGGAAAATCCTGAATTGAAGAACAGCTTCTGAACTTGGAGCCTTAATAAGTCTGATATTCTGGACCTCATTATGTTAATAATTATTTTGAGTATCTTCTCTTATGATGAATTCTGATGCAGAAGTTGAAGAAAACATCAGATCATAGATCAAAAATATATATGATCTTATGGTTTTTATCCTTCATTCTATTGATGTGATTTATCACATTTATTGATTTGCATATGTTGGACCATCCTTGCATCCCTGGGATAAATTCTACTTGATCACGGTGTATAATCTTTACGATGTAATGTTGGATTTGGTTTGCTAGTATTTTCTTGAGAATTTTTTTTGTCTATGTTCATCAGAGATTTTGGCTTGTAGTTTTCTTTTTTGTTGTGTCCTTGCCTGATTTTGGTATGAACGTGATGCTGACCTCACAGAATGAGTTTGGAAGAAATTCTTTCCTCTTAAATTTTTTGGAATGGTTTGAAAACAATTTGTATTAGTTCTTCTTTAAAAGTTTGGTAGAATTCATCAGTGAAAGCATCTTGTGCTAGGTTTTCCTTTGTTGGGAGACTTTTATTACTGATTTGATCTTGTTACTTCTTATTGATCTGTTCAGGTTTTTTATTTCTTCTTGATTCAGTCTTGGTAAGTTATATGTGTCCAGGAATTTATCTGTTTCATCTAGAATTTCCACTTTGTTGGTATATAGTTGCTTGTAATAGTTTCCAATCATCCTTTGTATTTTTATGATATCAGTTGTAATGTCTCCTTTTACATGTCTGATTTTATTTGATTCTTCTCACTTTTTTTCTTAATTAGCCTAGTAAATAGCTTGTCAATTTTGTTTATCTTTTCAAAAAAAAATGTATAATCACTCAATAGATCCAGATACAATTCAACATTACTTCATGAAAAAAACTCTCAACAAAGTGGGTATAGAAGAAATGTACATCAATACAATAAAGGCCATATATGATAAACCCTCAGCTAATATCTTGCTACATGGGGAAAAGTTAAAATCTTTTCCTCTGCTCAACAAAGTGGGTATAGAAGAAATGTACATCAATACAATAAAGGCCATATATGATAAACCTTCAGCTAATATCTTGCTACATGGGGAAAAGTTAAAATCTTTTCCTCTGAGAACAGGACAAAGACATGAATGCCCACCTTCCCCACTTTGATTCAGCATGGTACTGGAAGTCCTTTCCAGAGTAATTAGGCAAGAGGAAGAAACAAAGGGCATCCAAGTGGAAAGAATGAAGTCAAGTTGTCTCTGTTTACATATGACATGAGTTTATATGAGAAAACTCCAAAGATTCTACCAAAATCTCTTAAAACTCATAAATTCAGTAAAGTTGCAGAATAAAAAAAAATCATCATACAAAAATCAGTAGTATTCCTGTACACTAACAACAAACTAGCTGAA